>NW_027461647.1:171474-433783 GCF_050947455.1 Rhinoderma darwinii
TACAATGCGTATGTGCTACGTCGATGTGCAGGCCAGAGGGGAACTTTCCTGGAATTTCAAGATCTAATCTTTAGGGACCAGGAAGGGGGGGCGCATCGTACCAGGGCAACACTTTCCAGGAGAAGGTCCCCAAACCGGTGGAAAGGGAAAGAGTCAAAAGAGGTGCAGAGTCTGCTATAAGAGGGGGATAAGGAAGAACACAATATACCAATGTGACACGTGTCCCGAAAAACCAGGGCTCTGTATAAAAGATTGTTTTAAAATGTATCATACATCCCTTGATTTTCAATTTACCCTGATGCACTCCGCACAGCTTACCCCCCTCATCTTTCCCTTCTGAGCCCTGCCGTATGCCCAGGCAGCTGATAACAGCCACATGTAGGGTATTGTCGTACCCAGGAGAACCCACATTACAATTTAAGGGGTGTATATCTCCGGTGGCGCATGCTGGGCACACTATATTGGACACTGAAATGGCATATACATATATAAAATTGCAAATCTCACACTGCACCATCTGCTGCGCATTATCTTTTACACAGTACCTGTGGGGTCAAAATGCTCACTACACCTCTAGATGAATGTCTTAAGGGGTGTAGTTTTTAAAATGGGGTCACTTCTCGGGGGTTTCAACTGTACTGGTACCTCAGGGGCTTCTGCACACATGACTTAGCACCAGAAAAGCTCCAGTAGGCCAAATGGTGGTCCTTTCCTTCTGAGCCCTCCCATGGGCCCAAAGGGCAGTTTATCACCACAAATGGGGTATTGCCGCACTAAGGACAAATTGGGCAACAAAATGGGGTATGTTGTTCCTTGTGAAAATAAGAAATTTTGATCAAAAATGACATCTTATTGGAAAAAATATCATTTTTTTCATTTCACAGCCCAATTCAAATAGGTGCTGTGAAAAAACTGTGCGGTCAAAATGATAACAAAAACCATAAATGAATTCCTTGAGGGGTGTAGTTTCCAAAATGGGGTCACTTCTGGTGGGTTTCCATTGCTTTGATACCTCTGGGGCTCTGCAAATGCAACATGGCACCCGAAAACCAATCCAGCAAAATCTGGACTCCAACAAACACATAGCGCTCCTTTCCGTCTGAGCCCTCCCATGGGCCCAAACGGCAGTTTATCACCACAAATGGGGTATTGCCGCACTAAGGACAAATTGGGCAACAAAATGGGGTATGTTGTTCCCTGTGAAAATAAGAAATTTTGATCAAAAATGACATCTTATTGGAAAAAATATAATTTTTTTCATTTCACAGCCCAATTCAAATAGGTGCTGTGAAAAACCTGTGCGGTCAAAATGATAACAAAAACCATAAATGAATTCCTTGAGGGGTGTAGTTTCCAAAATGGGGTCACTTCTGGTGGGTTTCCATTGCTTTGATACCTCTGGGGCTCTGCAAATGCGACATGGCACCCGAAAACCAATCCAGCAAAATCTGGACTCCAACAAACACATAGCGCTCCTTTCCTTCTGAGCCCTCCCATGGGCCCAAACGGCAGTTTATCACCACAAATGGGGTATTGCCGCACTAAGGACAAATTGGGCAACAAAATGGGGTATGTTGTTCCCTGTGAAAATAAGAAAATTTGATCAAAAATGACATTTTATTGGAAAAAATATCATTTTTTTCATTTCACAGCCCAATTCAAATAGGTGCTGTGAAAAAACTGTGCGGTCAAAATGATAACAAAAACCATAAATGAATTCCTTGAGGGGTGTAATTTCCAAAATGGGGTCACTTCTGGTGGGTTTCCATTGTTTTGATACCTCAACGCCTCTTCAAACCTGGCATGCTGCCTAAAATATATTCTAATAAAAAAGAGGCCTCAAAATGCACTAGGTGCTTCTTTGCTTCTAGGGCTTGTGTTTTAGTCCACGAGCGCAGTAGGGCCACATGTGGGACATTTCTAAAAACTGCAGAATCTGGACAATACATATTTAGTAGTGTTTCTCTGGTAAAACCTTCTCTGTTACTAAAAAAAAATGGAATAAAATTGAAATTCAGCAGAAAAAATGAAATTTGCAAATTTAATTTCCACTTTGCTTTAATTCCTGTGAAATGCCTGAAGGGTTAAAAAACTTTCTATATGCTGTTTTGAATACTTTGAGGGGTCTAGTTTTTAAAATGGGTGTTTTATGGGGGTTTCTAATACATAGGCCCCTCAAATCCACTTCAGAACTGAACTGGCACCTTCAAAAAAAGGCTTTTGAAATTTTCTTAAGAATATGAGAAATTGCTGTTTATGTTCTAAGCCTTGTAACGTCCAAGAAAAATAAAAGAATGTTCAAAAAACGATGCCAATCAAAAGTAGACATATGGGAAATGTGAACTAGTAACTATTTTGGGTGGTATAACCGTCTGTTTTTCAAGCAGATGCATTTAAATTCTGAAAAATGCTATTTTTTGTAAATTTTCTCTAAATTTTGCAATTTTTCACAAATAAAGACTGAATATATCGACCAAATTTTACCACGAACATGAAGCCCAAAGTGTCACGAGAAAACAATCTCAGAATCGCTTGGATAGGTTTAAGCATTCCGACGTTATTACCACATAAAGTGAAATATGTCAGATTTGAAAAATGGGCTCTGAGCCTTAAGGCCCAAACTAGGCTGCGTCCTTAAGGGGTTAATCCATAGTCCTTTTTAATCGATTGTGAAACAAAATCTAAACGACATAATAAAAAGTCAACCGCACCACGGATTCCCAGACAGTCTCCCACACTGGTACTAGCGAGGCCTTAAGCTGTGTAACTTCTGCGATCTGACGAGAGCAGGCACATTCAGCTTAGAATGGCCATTGACGTTAAATGCTTTAATCCATAGTCCTATTTAATCTAATGTGAAACAAAATCTAAACGACATAATAAAAAGTCAACCGCACCACGGTTTCCCAGACAGTCTCCCACACTGGTACTAGCGAGGCGTTAAGCTGTGTAACTTCTGCGATCTAACGAGAGCAGGCACATCCAGCTTAGAATGGCCATTGACATTAAATGCTTTAATCCATAGTCCTTTTTAATCGATTGTGAAACAAAATCTAAACGACATAATAAAAAGTCAACCGCACCACGGATTCCCAGACAGTCTCCCACACTGGTACTAGCGAGGCCTTAGGCTGTGTAACTTCTGCGATCTAACGAGAGCAGGCACATTCAGCTTAGAATGGCCATTGACATTAAAAGCCTTAATCCATAGTCCTATTTAATCTATTGTGAAACAAAATCTAAACAACATAATAAAAAGTCAACCGCACCACGGATTCCCAGACAGTCTCCCACACTGGTACTAGCGAGGCCTTAAGCTGTGTAACTTCTGCGATGTGACGAGAGCAGGCACATTCAGCTTAGAATGGCCATTGACATTAAATGCTTTAATCCATAGTCCTTTTTAATCGATTGTGAAACAAAATCTAAACGACATAATAAAAAGTCAACCGCACCACGAATTCCCAGACAGTCTCCCACACTGGTACTAGCGAGGCCTTAAGCTGTGTAACTTCTGCGATCTGACGAGAGCAGGGACATTCAGCTTAGAATGGCAATTGACATTAAATGCTTTAATCCATAGTCCTTTTTAATCGATTGTGAAACAAAATCGAAACAACATAATAAAAAGTCAACCGCACCACGGATTCCCAGACAGTCTCCCACACTGGTACTAGCGAGGCCTTAGGCTGTGTAACTTCTGCGATCTGACGAGAGCAGGGGCATTCAGCTTAGAATGGCCATTGACATTAAATGCTTTAATCCATAGTCCTTTTTAATCGATTGTGAAACAAAATCTAAACGACATAATAAAAATTCAACCGCACCACGGATTCCCAGACAGTCTCCCACACTGGTACTAGCGAGGCCTTAAGCTGTGTAACTTCTGCGATCTGACGAGAGCAGGCACATTCAGCTTAGAATGGCCATTGACGGTAAATGCTTTAATCCATAGTCCTATTTAATCTATTGTGAAACAAAATCTAAACGACATAATAAAAAGTCAACCGCACCACGGATTCCCAGACAGTCTCCCACACTGGTACTAGCGAGGCGTTAAGCTATGTAATTTCTGCGATCTAACGAGAGCAGGCACATTCAGCTTAGAATGGCCTTTGACATTAAATGCTTTAATCCATAGTCCTTTTTAATCTATTGTGAAACAAAATCTAAACGACATAATAAGAAGTCAACCGCACCACGGATTCACAGACAGTCTCCCACACTGGTACTAGCGAGGCCTTAAGCTGTGTAACTTCTGCGATCTGACGAGAGCAGGCACACTCAGCTTAGAATGGCCATTGACATTAAAAGCCTTAATCCATAGTCCTATTTAATCTATTGTGAAACAAAATCTAAACAACATAATAAAAAGTCAACCGCACCACAGATTCCCAGACAGTCTCCCACACTGGTACTAGCGAGGCCTTAAGCTGTGTAACTTCTGCAATCTGACGAGAGCAGGCACATTCAGCTTAGAATGGCCATTGACGTTAAATGCTTTAATTCATAGTCCTATTTAATCTATTGTGAAACAAAATCTAAACGACATAATAAAAAGGCAACCGCACCACGGATTCCCAGACAGTCTCCCACACTGGTACTAGCGAGGCGTTAAGCTGTGTAACTTCTGCGATCTAACGAGAGCAGGCACATTCAGCTTAGAATGGCCATTGACGTTAAATGCTTTAATCCATAGTCCTATTTAATCTATTGTGAAACAAAATCTAAACGACATAATAAGAAGTCAACCGCACCACGGATTCCCAGACAGTCTCCCACACTGGTACTAGCGAGGCCTTAAGCTGTGTAACTTCTGCAATCTGACGAGAGCAGGCACATTCAGCTTAGAATGGCCATTGACGTTAAATGCTTTAATCCATAGTCCTTTTTAATCGATTGTGAAACAAAATCTAAACGACATAATAAAAAGTCAACCGCACCACGGATTCCCAGACAGTCTCCCACAATGGTACTAGCGAGGCCTTAAGCTGTATAACATCTGCTATCTGACGAGAGCAGGGACATTCAGCTTAGAATGGCCATTGACATTAAATGCTTTAATCCATAGTCCTTTTTAATCGATTGTGAAACAAAATCTAAACGACATAATAAAAAGTCAACCGCACCCCGGATTCCCAGACAGTCTCCCACACTGGTACTAGCGAGGCCTTAAACTGTGTAACTTCTGCGATCTGACGAGAGCAGGCACATTCAGCTTAGAATGGCCATTGACATTAACTGCTTTAATCCATAGTCCTTTTTAATCGATTGTGAAACAAAATCTAAACGACATAATAAAAAGTCAACCGCACCACGGATTCCCAGACAGTCTCCCACACTGGTACTAGCGAGGCCTTAAGCTGTATAACATCTGCTACCTGACGAGAGCAGGGACATTCAGCTTAGAATGGCCATTGACATTAAATGCTTTAATCCATAGTCCTTTTTAATCGATTGTGAAACAAAATCTAAACGACATAATAAAAATTCAACCGCACAACGGATTCCCAGACAGTCTCCCACACTGGTACTAGCGAGGCCTTAAGCTGTGTAACTTCTGCGATCTGACGAGAGCAGGTACATTCAGCTTAGAATGGCCATTGACGTTAAATGCTTTAATCCATAGTCCTATTTAATCTATTGTGAAACAAAATCTAAACGACATAATAAAAAGTCAACCGCACCACGGATTCCCAGACAGTCTCCCACACTTGTACTAGCGAGGCGTTAAGCTGTGTAACTTCTGCGATCTAATGAGAGCAGGCACATTCAGCTTAGAATGGCCATTGACATTAAATGCTTTAATCCATAGTCCTTTTTAATCGATTGTGAAACAAAATCTAAACGACATAATAAAAAGTCAACCGCACCACGGATTCCCAGACAGTCTCCCACACTGGTACTAGCGAGGCTTTAAGCTGTGTAACTTCTGCGATCTGACGAGAGCAGGCACATTCAGCTTAGAATGGCCATTGACATTAAAAGCTTTAATCCATAGTCCTTTTTAATCGATTGTGAAACAAAATCTAAACGACATAATAAAAATTCAACCGCACCACGGATTCCCAGACAGTCTCCCACACTGGTACTAGCGAGGCCTTTAGCTGTGTAACTTCTGCGTTCTGACGAGAGCAGGCACATTCAGCTTAGAATGGCCATTGACGGTAAATGCTTTAATCCATAGTCCTATTTAATCTATTGTGAAACAAAATCTAAACGACATAATAAAAAGTCAACCGCACCACGGATTCCGAGACAGTCTCCCACACTGGTACTAGCGAGGCCTTAAGCTGTGTAACTTCTGCGATCTGACGAGAGCAGGCACATTCAGCTTAGAATGGCCATTGACATTAAATGCTTTAATCCATAGTCCTTTTTAATCGATTGTGAAACAAAATCTAAACGACATAATAAAAAGTCAACCGCACCACGGATTCCCAGACAGTCTCCCACACTGGTACTAGCGAGGCCTTAAGCTGTGTAACTTCTGCGATCTAACGAGAGCAGGCACATCCAGCTTAGAATGGCCATTGACATCAAATGTTTTAATCCATAGTCCTTTTTAATCGATTGTGAAACAAAATCTAAACGACATAATAAAAAGTCAACCGCACCACGGATTCCCAGACAGTCTCCCACACTGGTACTAGCGAGGCCTTAAGCTGTGTAACTTCTGCGATCTGACGAGAGCAGGCACATTCAGCTTAGAATGGCCATTGACGTTAAATGCTTTAATCCATAGTCCTTTTTAATCGATTGTGAAACAAAATCTAAACGACATAATAAAAAGTCAACCGCACCACGGATTCCCAGACAGTCTCCCACACTGGTACTAGCGAGGCCTTAAACTGTGTAACTTCTGCGATCTGACGAGAGCAGGCACATTCAGCTTAGAATGGCCATTGACATTAAATGCTTTAATCCATAGTCCTTTTTAATCGATTGTGAAACAAAATCTAAACGACATAATAAAAAGTCAACCGCACCACGGATTCCCAGACAGTCTCCCACACTGGTACTAGCGAGGCCTTAAGCTGTATAACATCTGCTATCTGACGAGAGCAGGGACATTCAGCTTAGAATGGCCATTGACATTAAATGCTTTAATCCATAGTCCTTTTTAATCGATTGTGAAACAAAATCTAAACGACATAATAAAAATTCAACCGCACAACGGATTCCCAGACAGTCTCCCACACTGGTACTAGCGAGGCCTTAAGCTGTGTAACTTCTGCGATCTGACGAGAGCAGGTACATTCAGCTTAGAATGGCCATTGACGTTAAATGCTTTAATCCATAGTCCTATTTAATCTATTGTGAAACAAAATCTAAACGTCATAATAAAAAGTCAACCGCACCACGGATTCCCAGACAGTCTCCCACACTTGTACTAGCGAGGCGTTAAGCTGTGTAACTTCTGCGATCTAATGAGAGCAGGTACATTCAGCTTAGAATGGCCATTGACATTAAATGCTTTAATCCATAGTCCTTTTTAATCGATTGTGAAACAAAATCTAAACGACATAATAAAAAGTCAACCGCACCACGGATTCCCAGACAGTCTCCCACACTGGTACTAGCGAGGCTTTAAGCTGTGTAACTTCTGCGATCTGACGAGAGCAGGCACATTCAGCTTAGAATGGCCATTGACGTTAAATGCTTTAATCCATAGTCCTATTTAATCTATTGTGAAACAAAATCTAAACGACATAATAGAAAGTCAACCGCACCACGGATTCCGAGACAGTCTCCCACACTGGTACTAGCGAGGCCTTAAGCTGTGTAACTTCTGCGATCTGACGAGAGCAGGCACATTCAGCTTAGAATGGCCATTGACATTAAATGCTTTAATCCATAGTCCTTTTTAATCAATTGTGAAACAAAATCTAAACGACATAATAAAAAGTCAACCGCACCACGGATTCCCAGACAGTCTCCCACACTGGTACTAGCGAGGCCTTAAGCTGTGTAACTTCTGCGATCTAACGAGAGCAGGCACATCCAGCTTAGAATGGCCATTGACATCAAATGTTTTAATCCATAGTCCTTTTTAATCGATTGTGAAACAAAATCTAAACGACATAATAAAAAGTCAACCGCACCACGGATTCCCAGACAGTCTCCCACACTGGTACTAGCGAGGCCTTAAGCTGTGTAACTTCTGCGATCTGACGAGAGCAGGCACATTCAGCTTAGAATGGCCAATGACATTAAAAGCCTTAATCCATAGTCCTATTTAATCTATTGTTAAACAAAATCTAAACAACATAATAAAAAGTCAACCGCACCACGGATTCCCAGACAGTCTCCCACACTGGTACTAGCGATGCCTTAAGCTGTGTAACTTCTGCGATCTGACGAGAGCAGGGACATTCAGCTTAGAATGGCCATTGACATTAAATGCTTTAATCCATAGTCCTTTTTAATCGATTGTGAAACAAAATCTAAACGACATAATAAAAATTCAACCGCACCACGGATTCCCAGACAGTCTCCCACACTGGTACTAGCGAGGCCTTAAGCTGTGTAACTTCTGCGTTCTGACGAGAGCAGGCACATTCAGCTTAGAATGGCCATTGACGTTAAATGCTTTAATCCATAGTCCTATTTAATCTATTGTGAAACAAAATCTAAACGACATAATAAAAAGTCAACCTCACCACGGATTCCCAGACAGTCTCCCACACTGGTACTAGCGAGGGCTTAAGCTGTGTAACTTCTGCGATCTGACGAGAGCAGGCACATTCAGCTTAGAATGGCCATTGACATTAAATGCTTTAATCCATAGTCCTTTTTAATCGATTGTGAAACAAAATCTAAACGACATAATAAAAAGTCAACCGCACCACGGATTCCCAGACAGTCTCCCACACTGGTACTAGCGAGGCCTTAAGCTGTGTAACTTCTGCGATCTGACGAGAGCAGGCACATTCAGCTTAGAATGGCCATTGACATTAAAAGCCTTAATCCATAGTCCTATTTAATCTATTGTGAAACAAAATCTAAACAACATAATAAAAAGTCAACCGCACCACGGATTCCCAGACAGTCTCCCACACTGGTACTAGCGAGGCCTTAAGCTGTGTAACTTCTGCGATCTGACGAGAGCAGGCACATTCAGCTTAGAATGGCCATTGACATTAAATGCTTTAATCCATAGTCCTTTTTAATCGATTGTGAAACAAAATCTAAACGACATAATAAAAAGTCAACCGCACCACGGATTCCCAGACAGTCTCCCACACTGGTACTAGCGAGGCCTTAAGCTGTGTAACTCCTGCGATCTGACGAGAGCAGGGACATTCAGCTTAGAATGGCCATTGACATTAAATGCTTTAATCCATAGTCCTTTTTAATCGATTGTGAAACAAAATCTAAACGACATAATAAAAAGTCAACCGCACCACGGATTCCCAGACAGTCTCCCACACTAGTACTAGCGAGGCGTTAAGCTGTGTAACTTCTGCGATCTGACGAGAGCAGGCACATCCAGCTTAGAATGGCCATTGACATTAAAGGATTTAATCCATAGTCCTTTTTAATCGATTGTGAAACAAAATCTAAACGACATAATAAAAATTCAACCGCACCACGGATTCCCAGACAGTCTACCACACTGGTACTAGCGAGGCCTTAAGCTGCGTAACTTCTGCGTTCTGACGAGAGCAGGCACATTCAGCTTAGAATGGCCATTGACGTTAAATGCTTTAATCCATAGTCCTATTTAATCTATTGTGAAACAAAATCTAAACGACATAATAAAAAGTCAACCGCACCACGGATTCCCAGACAGTCTCCCACACTGGTACTAGCGAGACCTTAAGCTGTGTAACTGCTGCGATCTGACGAGAGCAGGGACATTCAGCTTAGAATGGCCATTGACATTAAATTCTTTAATCCATAGTCCTATTTAATCTATTGTGAAACAAAATCTAAACGACATAATAAAAAGTCAACCGCACCACGGATTCCCAGACAGTCTCCCACACTGGTACTAGCGAGGCCTTAAGCTGTGTAACTTCTGCGATCTGACGAAAGCAGGCACATTCAGCTTAGAATGGCCATAGACATTAGATGCTTTAATCCATAGTCCTTTTTAATCGATTGTGAAACAAAATCTAAACGACATAATAAAAAGTCAACCGCACCACGGATTCCCAGACAGTCTCCCACACTGGTACTAGCGAGGCGTTAAGCTGTGTAACTTCTGCGATCTAACGAGAGCAGGCACATCCAGCTTAGAATGGCCATTGACATTAAATGCTTTAATCCATAGTCCTTTTTAATCGATTGTGAAACAAAATCTAAACGACATAATAAAAAGTCAACCGCACCACGGATTCCCAGACAGTCTCCCACACTGGTACTAGCGAGGCCTTAGGCTGTGTAACTTCTGCGATCTAACGAGAGCAGGCACATTCAGCTTAGAATGGCCATTGACATTAAAAGCCTTAATCCATAGTCCTATTTAATCTATTGTGAAACAAAATCTAAACAACATAATAAAAAGTCAACCGCACCACGGATTCCCAGACAGTCTCCCACACTGGTACTAGCGAGGCCTTAAGCTGTGTAACTTCTGCGATCTGACGAGAGCAGGCACATTCAGCTTAGAATGGCCATTGACATTAAATGCTTTAATCCATAGTCCTTTTTAATCGATTGTGAAACAAAATCTAAACGACATAATAAAAAGTCAACCGCACCACGGATTCCCAGACAGTCTCCCACACTGGTACTAGCGAGGCCTTAAGCTGTGTAACTTCTGCGATCTGACGAGAGCAGGCACATTCAGCTTAGAATGGCCATTGACATTAAAAGCCTTAATCCATAGTCCTATTTAATCTATTGTGAAACAAAATCTAAACAACATAATAAAAAGTCAACCGCACCACGGATTCCCAGACAGTCTCCCACACTGGTACTAGCGAGGCCTTAAGCTGTGTAACTTCTGCGATCTGACGAGAGCAGGCACATTCAGCTTAGAATGGCCATTGACATTAAATGCTTTAATCCATAGTCCTTTTTAATCGATTGTGAAACAAAATCTAAACGACATAATAAAAAGTCAACCGCACCACGGATTCCCAGACAGTCTCCCACACTGGTACTAGCGAGGCCTTAAGCTGTGTAACTTCTGCGATCTGACGAAAGCAGGCACATTCAGCTTAGAATGGCCATAGACATTAGATGCTTTAATCCATAGTCCTTTTTAATCGATTGTGAAACAAAATCTAAACGACATAATAAAAAGTCAACCGCACCACGGATTCCCAGACAGTCTCCCACATTGGTACTAGCGAGGCGTTAAGCTGTGTAACTTCTGCGATCTAACGAGAGCAGGCACATCCAGCTTAGAATGGCCATTGACATTAAATGCTTTAATCCATAGTCCTTTTTAATCGATTGTGAAACAAAATCTAAACGACATAATAAAAAGTCAACCGCACCACGGATTCCCAGACAGTCTCCCACACTGGTACTAGCGAGGCCTTAGGCTGTGTAACTTCTGCGATCTAACGAGAGCAGGCACATTCAGCTTAGAATGGCCATTGACATTAAAAGCCTTAATCCATAGTCCTATTTAATCTATTGTGAAACAAAATCTAAACAACATAATAAAAAGTCAACCGCACCACGGATTCCCAGACAGTCTCCCACACTGGTACTAGCGAGGCCTTAAGCTGTGTAACTTCTGCGATCTGACGAGAGAAGGCACATTCAGCTTAGAATGGCCATTGACATTAAATGCTTTAATCCATAGTCCTTTTTAATCGATTGTGAAACAAAATCTAAACGACATAATAAAAAGTCAACCGCACCACGGATTCCCAGACAGTCTCCCACACTAGTACTAGCGAGGCCTTAAGCTGTGTAACTTCTGCGATCTGACGAGAGCAGGTACATTCAGCTTAGAATGGCCATTGACGTTAAATGCTTTAATCCATAGTCCTATTTAATCTAATGTGAAACAAAATCTAAACGACATAATAAAAAGTCAACCGCACCACGGTTTCCCAGACAGTCTCCCACACTGGTACTAGCGAGGCGTTAAGCTGTGTAACTTCTGCGATCTAACGAGAGCAGGCACATCCAGCTTAGAATGGCCATTGACATTAAATGCTTTAATCCATAGTCCTTTTTAATCGATTGTGAAACAAAATCTAAACGACATAATAAAAAGTCAACCGCACCACGGATTCCCAGACAGTCTCCCACACTGGTACTAGCGAGGCCTTAGGCTGTGTAACTTCTGCGATCTAACGAGAGCAGGCACATTCAGCTTAGAATGGCCATTGACATTAAAAGCCTTAATCCATAGTCCTATTTAATCTATTGTGAAACAAAATCTAAACAACATAATAAAAAGTCAACCGCACCACGGATTCCCAGACAGTCTCCCACACTGGTACTAGCGAGGCCTTAAGCTGTGTAACTTCTGCGATCTGACGAGAGCAGGCACATTCAGCTTAGAATGGCCATTGACATTAAATGCTTTAATCCATAGTCCTTTTTAATCGATTGTGAAACAAAATCTAAACGACATAATAAAAAGTCAACCGCACCACGGATTCCCAGACAGTCTCCCACACTGGTACTAGCGAGGCCTTAAGCTGTGTAACTTCTGCGATCTGACGAGAGCAGGGACATTCAGCTTAGAATGGCAATTGACATTGAATGCTTTAATCCATAGTCCTTTTTAATCGATTGTGAAACAAAATCGAAACAACATAATAAAAAGTCAACCGCACCACGGATTCCCAGACAGTCTCCCACACTGGTACTAGCGAGGCCTTAGGCTGTGTAACTTCTGCGATCTGACGAGAGCAGGGGCATTCAGCTTAGAATGGCCATTGACATTAAATGCTTTAATCCATAGTCCTTTTTAATCGATTGTGAAACAAAATCTAAACGACATAATAAAAATTCAACTGCACCACGGATTCCCAGACAGTCTCCCACACTGGTACTAGCGAGGCATTAAGCTGTGTAACTTCTGCGTTCTGACGAGAGCAGGCACATTCAGCTTAGAATGGCCATTGACGTTAAATGCTTTAATCCATAGTCCTATTTAATCTATTGTGAAACAAAATCTAAACGACATAATAAGAAGTCAACCGCACCACGGATTCCCAGACAGTCTCCCACACTGGTACTAGCGAGGCCTTAAGCTGTGTAACTTCTGCGATCTGACGAAAACAGTCACATACAGCTTAGAATGGCCATTGACATTAAACGCTTTAATCCATAGTCCTTTTTAATCGATTGTGAAACAAAATCTAAACGACATAATAAAAAGTCAACCGCACCCCGGATTCCCAGACAGTCTCCCACACTGGTACTAGCGAGGCCTTAAGCTGTGTAATTTCTGTGATCTGACGAGAGCAGGCACATTCAGCTTAGAATGGCCATTGACATTAAATGCTTTAATCCATAGTCCTTTTTAATCGATTGTGAAACAAAATCTAAACGACATAATAAAAAGTCAACTGCACCACGGATTCCCAGACAGTCTCCCACACTGGTACTAGCGAGGCATTAAGCTGTGTAACTTCTGCGTTCTGACGAGAGCAGGCACGTTCAGCTTAGAATGGCCATTGACGTTAAATGCTTTAATCCATAGTCCTATTTAATCTATTGTGAAACAAAATCTAAACGACATAATAAGAAGTCAACCGCACCACGGATTCCCAGACAGTCTCCCACACTGGTACTAGCGAGGCCTTAAGCTGTGTAACTTATGCGATCTGACGAAAACAGTCACATTCAGCTTAGAATGGCCATTGACATTAAACACTTTAATCCATAGTCCTTTTTAATCGATTGTGAAACAAAATCTAAACGACATAATAAAAAGTCAACCGCACCCCGGATTCCCAGACAGTCTCCCACACTGGTACTAGCGAGGCCTTAAGCTGTGTAATTTCTGCGATCTGACGAGAGCAGGCACATTCAGCTTAGAATGGCCATTGACATTAAATGCTTTAATCCATAGTCCTTTTTAATCGATTGTGAAACAAAATCTAAACGACATAATAAAAAGTCAACCGCACCACGGATTCCCAGACAGTCTCCCACACTGGTACTAGCGAGGCCTTAAGCTGTATAACATCTGCTATCCGACGAGAGCAGGGACATTCAGCTTAGAATGGCCGTTGACATTAAATGCTTTAATCCATAGTCCTTTTTAATCGATTGTGAAACAAAATCTAAACGACATAATAAAAAGTCAACCGCACCACGGATTCCCAGACAGTCTCCCACACTGGTATTAGCGAGGCTTTAAGCTGTGTAAGTTCTGCGATCTGACGAGAGCAGGCACATTCAGCTTAGAATGGCCATTGACATTAAAAGCTTTAATCCATAGTCCTTTTTAATCGATTGTGAAACAAAATCTAAACGACATAATAAAAATTCAACCGCACCACGGATTCCCAGACAGTCTCCCACACTGGTACTAGCGAGGCCTTAAGCTGTGTAACTTCTGCGTTCTGACGAGAGCAGGCACATTCAGCTTAGAATGGCCATTGACGTTAAATGCTTTAATCCATAGTCCTATTTAATCTATTGTGAAACAAAATCTAAACGACATAATAAAAAGTCAACCGCACCACGGATTCCGAGACAGTCTCCCACACTGGTACTAGTGAGGCCTTAAGCTGTGTAATTTCTGCGATCTGACGAGAGCAGGCACATTCAGCTTAGAATGGCCATTGACATTAAATGCTTTAATCCATAGTCCTTTTTAATCGATTGTGAAACAAAATCTAAACGACATAATAAAAAGTCAACCGCACCACTGATTCCCAGACAGTCTCCCACACTGGTACTAGCGAGGCCTTAAGCTGTGTAACTTCTGCGATCTGATGAGAGCAGGCACATTCAGCTTAGAATGGCCATTGACATTAAATGCTTTAATCCATAGTCCTTTTTAATCGATTGTGAAATAAAATCTAAACTACATAATAAAAAGTCAACCGCACCACGGATTCCCAGACAGTCTCCCACACTGGTACTAGCGAGGCCTTAAGCTGTGTAACTTCTGCGATCTGATGAGAGCAGGGACATTCAGCTTAGAATGGCCATTGACATTAAATGCTTTAATCCATAGTCCTTTTTAATCGATTGTGAAACAAAATCTAAACGACATAATAAAAATTCAACCGCACCACGGATTCCCAGACAGTCTCCCACAATGGTACTAGCGAGGCCTTAAGCTGTGTAACTTCTGCACTCTGACGAGAGCAGGCACATTCAGCTTAGAATGGCCATTGACGTTAAATGCTTTAATCCATAGTCCTATTTAATCTATTGTGAAACAAAATCTAAACGACATAATAAAAAGTCAACCGCACCACGGATTCCCAGACAGTCTCCCACACTGGTACTAGCGAGGCGTTAAGCTGTGTAACTTCTGCGATCTAACGAGAGCAGGCACATCCAGCTTAGAATGGCCATTGACATCAAATGCTTTAATCCATAGTCCTTTTTAATCGATTGTGAAACAAAATCTAAACGACATAATAAAAAGTCAACCGCACCACGGATTCCCAGACAGTCTCCCACACTGGTACTAGCGAGGCCTTAAGCTGTGTAACTTCTGCGATCTGACGAGAGCAGGCACATTCAGCTTAGAATGGCCATTGACATTAAAAGCCTTAATCCATAGTCCTATTTAATCTATTGTTAAACAAAATCTAAACAACATAATAAAAAGTCAACCGCACCACGGATTCCCAGACAGTCTCCCACACTGGTACTAGCGAGGCCTTAAGCTGTGTAACTTCTGCGATCTGACGAGAGCAGGGACATTCAGCTTAGAATGGCCATTGACATTAAATGCTTTAATCCATAGTCCTTTTTAATCGATTGTGAAACAAAATCTAAACGACATAATAAAAATTCAACCGCACCACGGATTCTCAGACAGTCTCCCACACTGGTACTAGCGAGGCCTTAAGCTGTGTAACTTCTGCGTTCTGACGAGAGCAGGCACATTCAGCTTAGAATGGCCATTGACGTTAAACGCTTTAATCCATAGTCCTATTTAATCTATTGTGAAACAAAATCTAAACGACATAATAAAAAGTCAACCTCACCACGGATTCCCAGACAGTCTCCCACACTGGTACTAGCGAGGGCTTAAGCTGTGTAACTTCTGCGATCTGACGAGAGCAGGCACATTCAGCTTAGAATGGCCATTGACATTAAATGCTTTAATCCATAGTCCTTTTTAATCGATTGTGAAACAAAATCTAAACGACATAATAAAAAGTCAACCGCACCACGGATTCCCAGACAGTCTCCCACACTGGTACTAGCGAGGCCTTAAGCTGTGTAACTTCTGCGATCTAACGAGAGCAGGCACATCCAGCTTAGAATGGCCATTGACATTAAATGCTTTAATCCATAGTCCTTTTTAATCGATTGTGAAACAAAATCTAAACGACATAATAAAAAGTCAACCGCACCACGGATTCCCAGACAGTCTCCCACACAGGTACTAGCGAGGCCTTAGGCTGTGTAACTTCTGCGATCTAACGAGAGCAGGCACATTCAGCTTAGAATGGCCATTGACATTAAAAGCCTTAATCCATAGTCCTATTTAATCTATTGTGAAACAAAATCTAAACAACATAATAAAAAGTCAACCGCACCACGGATTCCCAGACAGTCTCCCACACTGGTACTAGCGAGGCCTTAAGCTGTGTAACTTCTGCGATCTGACGAGAGCAGGCACATTCAGCTTAGAATGGCCATTGACATTAAATGCTTTAATCCATAGTCCTTTTTAATCGATTGTGAAACAAAATCTAAACGACATAATAAAAAGTCAACCGCACCACGGATTCCCAGACAGTCTCCCACACTGGTACTAGCGAGGCCTTAAGCTGTGTAACTTCTGCGATCTGACGAGAGCAGGTACATTCAGCTTAGAATGGCCATTGACATTAAATGCTTTAATCCATAGTCCTATTTAATCTAATGTGAAACAAAATCTAAACGACATAATAAAAAGTCAACCGCACCACGGTTTCCCAGACAGTCTCCCACACTGGTACTAGCGAGGCGTTAAGCTGTGTAACTTCTGCGATCTAACGAGAGCAGGCACATCCAGCTTAGAATGGCCATTGACATTAAATGCTTTAATCCATAGTCCTTTTTAATCGATTGTGAAACAAAATCTAAACGACATAATAAAAAGTCAACCGCACCACGGATTCCCAGACAGTCTCCCACACTGGTACTAGCGAGGCCTTAGGCTGTGTAACTTCTGCGATCTAACGAGAGCAGGCACATTCAGCTTAGAATGGCCATTGACATTAAAAGCCTTAATCCATAGTCCTATTTAATCTATTGTGAAACAAAATCTAAACAACATAATAAAAAGTCAACCGCACCACGGATTCCCAGACAGTCTCCCACACTGGTACTAGCGAGGCCTTAAGCTGTGTAACTTCTGCGATCTGACGAGAGCAGGCACATTCAGCTTAGAATGGCCATTGACATTAAAAGCCTTAATCCATAGTCCTATTTAATCTATTGTGAAACAAAATCTAAACAACATAATAAAAAGTCAACCGCACCACGGATTCCCAGACAGTCTCCCACACTGGTACTAGCGAGGCCTTAAGCTGTGTAACTTCTGCGATCTGACGAGAGCAGGCACATTCAGCTTAGAATGGCCATTGACATTAAATGCTTTAATCCATAGTCCTTTTTAATCAATTGTGAAACAAAATCTAAACGACATAATAAAAAGTCAACCGCACCACGGATTCCCAGACAGTCTCCCACACTGGTACTAGCGAGGCCTTAAGCTGTGTAACTTCTGCGATCTAACGAGAGCAGGCACATCCAGCTTAGAATGGCCATTGACATCAAATGTTTTAATCCATAGTCCTTTTTAATCGATTGTGAAACAAAATCTAAACGACATAATAAAAAGTCAACTGCACCACGGATTCCCAGACAGTCTCCCACACTGGTACTAGCGAGGCCTTAAGCTGTGTAACTTCTGCGATCTGACGAGAGCAGGCACATTCAGCTTAGAATGGCCAATGACATTAAAAGCCTTAATCCATAGTCCTATTTAATCTATTGTTAAACAAAATCTAAACAACATAATAAAAAGTCAACCGCACCACGGATTCCCAGACAGTCTCCCACACTGGTACTAGCGATGCCTTAAGCTGTGTAACTTCTGCGATCTGACGAGAGCAGGGACATTGAGCTTAGAATGGCCATTGACATTAAATGCTTTAATCCATAGTCCTTTTTAATCGATTGTGAAACAAAATCTAAACGACATAATAAAAATTCAACCGCACCACGGATTCCCAGACAGTCTCCCACACTGGTACTAGCGAGGCCTTAAGCTGTGTAACTTCTGCGTTCTGACGAGAGCAGGCACATTCAGCTTAGAATGGCCATTGACGTTAAATGCTTTAATCCATAGTCCTATTTAATCTATTGTGAAACAAAATCTAAACGACATAATAAAAAGTCAACCTCACCACGGATTCCCAGACAGTCTCCCACACTGGTACTAGCGAGGGCTTAAGCTGTGTAACTTCTGCGATCTGACGAGAGCAGGCACATTCAGCTTAGAATGGCCATTGACATTAAATGCTTTAATCCATAGTCCTTTTTAATCGATTGTGAAACAAAATCTAAACGACATAATAAAAAGTCAACCGCACCACGGATTCCCAGACAGTCTCCCACACTGGTACTAGCGAGGCCTTAAGCTGTGTAACTTCTGCGATCTGACGAGAGCAGGCACATTCAGCTTAGAATGGCCATTGACATTAAAAGCCTTAATCCATAGTCCTATTTAATCTATTGTGAAACAAAATCTAAACAACATAATAAAAAGTCAACCGCACCACGGATTCCCAGACAGTCTCCCACACTGGTACTAGCGAGGCCTTAAGCTGTGTAACTTCTGCGATCTGACGAGAGCAGGCACATCCAGCTTAGAATGGCCATTGACATTAAAGGATTTAATCCATAGTCCTTTTTAATCGATTATGAAACAAAATCTAAACGACATAATAAAAAGTCAACCGCACCACGGATTCCCAGACAGTCTCCCACACTGGTACTAGCGAGGCCTTAAGCTGTGTAACTTCTGCGATCTGACGAGAGCAGGGACATTCAGCTTAGAATGGCCATTGACATTAAATGCTTTAATCCATAGTCCTTTTTAATCGATTGTGAAACAAAATCTAAACGACATAATAAAAATTCAACCGCACCACGGATTCCCAGACAGTCTACCACACTGGTACTAGCGAGGCCTTAAGCTGCGTAACTTCTGCGTTCTGACGAGAGCAGGCACATTCAGCTTAGAATGGCCATTGACGTTAAATGCTTTAATCCATAGTCCTATTTAATCTATTGTGAAACAAAATCTAAACGACATAATAAAAAGTCAACCGCACCACGGATTCCCAGACAGTCTCCCACACTGGTACTAGCGAGACCTTAAGCTGTGTAACTTCTGCGATCTGACGAGAGCAGGGACATTCAGCTTAGAATGGCCATTGACATTAAATGCTTTAATCCATAGTCCTTTTTAATCGATTGTGAAACAAAATCTAAACGACATAATAAAAATTCAACCGCACCACGGATTCCCAGACAGTCTACCACACTGGTACTAGCGAGGCCTTAAGCTGCGTAACTTCTGCGTTCTGACGAGAGCAGGCACATTCAGCTTAGAATGGCCATTGACGTTAAATGCCTTAATCCATAGTCCTATTTAATCTATTGTGAAACAAAATCTAAACAACATAATAAAAAGTCAACCGCACCACGGATTCCCAGACAGTCTCCCACACTGGTACTAGCAAGGCCTTAAGCTGTGTAACTTCTGCGATCTAACGAGAGCAGGCACATTCAGCTTAGAATGGCCATTGACATTAAATGCTTTAATCCATAGTCCTTTTTAATCGATTGTGAAACAAAATCTAAACGACATAATAAAAAGTCAAGCGCACCACGGATTCCCAGACAGTCTCCCACACCGGTACTAGCGAGGACTTAAGCTGTATAACTTATGCGATCTGACGAGAGAAGGCACATTCAGGTTAGAATGGCCATTGACATTAAAAGCCTTAATCCATAGTCCTATTTAATCTATTGTGAAACAAAATCTAAGCAACATAATAAAAAGTCAACCGCACCACGGATTCCCAGACAGTCTCCCACGCTGGTACTAGCGAGGCCTTAAGCTGCGTAACTTCTGCGTTCTGACGAGAGCAGGCACATTCAGCTTAGAATGGCCATTGACGTTAAATGCCTTAATCCATAGTCCTATTTAATCTATTGTGAAACAAAATCTAAACAACATAATAAAAAGTCAACCGCACCACGGATTCCCAGACAGTCTCCCACACTGGTACTAGCGATGCCTTAAGCTGTGTAACTTCTGCGATCTGACGAGAGCAGGGACATTCAGCTTAGAATGGCCATTGACATTAAATGCTTTAATCCATAGTCCTATTTAATCGATTGTGAAACAAAATCTAAACGACATACTAAAAAGTCAACCGCACCACGGATTCCCAGACAGTCTCCCACACTGGTACTAGCGAGGCCTTAAGCTGTGTAACTTCTGCGATCTGACGAGAGCAGGCACATTCAGCTTAGAATGGCCATTGACATTAAATGCTTTAATCCATAGTCCTTTTTAATCGATTGTGAAACAAAATCTAAACGACATAATAAAAAGTCAACCGCACCACGGATTCCCAGACAGTCTCCCACACTGGTACAAGCGAGGCCTTAAGCTGTGTAACTTCTGCGATCTGACGAGAGCAGGCACATTCAGCTTAGAATGGCCATTGACATTAAATGCTTTAATCCATAGTCCTATTTAATCGATTGTGAAACAAAATCTAAACGACATACTAAAAAGTCAACCGCACCACGGATTCCCAGACAGTCTCCCACACTGGTACTAGCGAGGCCTTAAGCTGTGTAACTTCTGCGATCTGACGAGAGCGGGCACATTCAGCTTAGAATGGCCATTGACATTAAATGCTTTAATCCATAGTCCTTTTTAATCGATTGTGAAACAAAATCTAAACGACATAATATAGAGGCAACCGCACCACGGATTCCCAGACAGTCTCCCACACTGGTACAAGCGAGGCCTTAAGCTGTGTAACTTCTGCGATCTGATGAGAGCAGGGACATTCAGCTTAGAATGGCCATTGACATTAAATGCTTTAATCCATAGTCCTTTTTAATCGATTGTGAAACAAAATCTAAACGACATAATAAAAAGTCAACCGCACCACGGATTCCCAGACAGTCTCCCACACCGGTACTAGCGAGGCCTTAAGCTGTGTAACTTCTGCGATCTGACGAGAGCAGGCACATTCAGCTTAGAATGGCCATTGACGTTAAATGCTTTAATCCATAGTCCTATTTAATCTATTGTGAAACAAAATCTAAACGACATAATAAAAAGTCAACCGCACCACGGATTCCCAGACAGTCTCCCACACTGGTACTAGCAAGGCCTTAAGCTGTGTAACTTCTGCGATCTAACGAGAGCAGGCACATTCAGCTTAGAATGGCCATTGACATTAAATGCTTTAATCCATAGTCCTTTTTAATCGATTGTGAAACAAAATCTAAACGACATAATAAAAAGTCAAGCGCACCACGGATTCCCAGACAGTCTCCCACACTGGTACTAGCGAGGACTTAAGCTGTATAACTTATGCGATCTGACGAGAGCAGGCACATTAAGGTTAGAACGGCCATTGACATTAAAAGCCTTAATCCATAGTCCTATTTAATCTATTGTGAAACAAAATCTAAACAACATAATAAAAAGTCAACCGCACCACGGATTCCCAGACAGTCTCCCACGCTGGTACTAGCGAGGCCTTAAGCTGTGTAACTTCTGCGATCTGACGAGAGCAGACACATTCAGCTTAGAATGGCCATTGACATTACATGCTTTAATCCATAGTCCTTTTTAATCGATTGTGAAACAAAATCTAAACGACATAATAAAAAGTCAACCGCACCACGGATTCCCAGACAGTCTCCCACACTGGTACTAGCGAGGCCTTAAGCTGTGTAACTTCTGCGATCTGACGAGAGCAGGGACATTCAGCTTAGAATGGCCATTGACATTAAATGCTTTAATCCATAGTCCTTTTTAATCGATTGTGAAACAAAATCTAAACGACATAATAAAAATTCAACCGCACCACGGATTCCCAGACAGTCTCCCACACTGGTACTAGCGAGACCTTAAGCTGTGTAACTTCTGCGATCTGACGAGAGCAGGCACATTCAGCTTAGAATGGCCATTGACGTTAAATGCTTTAATCCATAGTCCTATTTAATCTATTGTGAAACAAAATCTAAACGACATAATAAAAAGTCAACCGCACCACGGATTCCCAGACAGTCTCCCACACTGGTACTAGCGAGGCGTTAAGCTGTGTAACTTCTGCGATCTAACGAGAGCAGGCACATTCAGCTTAGAATGGCCATTGACTTTAAATGCTTTAATCCATAGTCCTTTTTAATCGATTGTGAAACAAAATCTAAACGACATAATAAAAAGTCAACCGCACCACGGATTCCCAGACAGTCTCCCACACTGGTACTAGCGAGGCCTTAAGCTGTGTAATTTCTGCGATCTGACGAGAGCAGGCACATTCAGCTTAGAATGGCCATTGACATTAAATGCGTTAATCCATAGTCCTATTTAATCTATTGTGAAACAAAATCTAAACAACATAATAAAAAGTCAACCGCACCACGGATTCCCAGACAGTCTCCCACACTGGTACTAGCGAGGCCTTAAGCTGTGTAACTTCTGCGTTCTGACGAGAGCAGGAACATTCAGCTTAGAATGGCCATTGACATTAAACGCTTTAATCCATAGTCCTATTTAATCTAATGTGAAACAAAATCTAAACGACATAATAAAAAGTCAACCGCACCACGGATTCCCAGACAGTCTCCCACACTGGTACTAGCGAGGCCTTAAGCTGTGTAACTTCTGCGGTCTGACGAGAGCAGGCACATTCAGCTTAGAATGGCCATTGACGTTAAATGCTTTAATCCATAGTCCTATTTAATCTATTGTGAAACAAAATCTAAATGACATAATAAAAAGTCAACCGCACCACGGATTCCCAGACAGTCTCCCACACTGGTACTAGCGAGGCCTTAAGCTGTGTAATTTCTGCGATCTGACGAGAGCAGGCACATTCAGCTCAGAATGGCCATTGACGTTAAATGCTTTAATCCATAGTGCTATTTAATCTATTGTGAAACAAAATCTAAACGACATAATAAAAAGGCAACCGCACCACGGATTCCCAGACAGTCTCCCACACTGGTACTAGCGAGGCCTTAAGCTGTGTAACTTCTGCGATCTGACGAGAGCAGGCACATTCAGCTTAGAATGGACATTGACGTTAAATGCTTTAATCCATAGTGCTATTTAATCTATTGTGAAACAAAATCTAAACGACATAATAAAAAGTCAACCGCACCACGGATTCCCAGACAGTCTCCCACACTGGTACTAGCGAGGCGTTAAGCTGTGTAACTTCTGCGATCTAACAAGAGCAGGCACATTCAGCTTAGAATGGCCATTGACATTAAATGCTTTAATCCATAGTCCTTTTTAATCGATTGTGAAACAAAATCTAAACTACATAATAAAAATTCAACCGCACCACGGATTCCCAGACATTCTCCCACACTGGTACTAGCGAGGCGTTAAGCTGTGTAACTTCTGCGATCTGACGAGAGCAGGCACATTCAGCTTAGAATGGCCATTGACATTAAAAGCCTTAATCCATAGTCCTATTTAATCTATTGTGAAACAAAATCTAAACAACATAATAAAAAGTCAACCGCACCACGGATTCCCAGACAGTCTCCCACACTGGTACTAGCGAGGCCTTAAGCTGTGTAACTTCTGCGTTCTGACGAGAGCAGGCACATTCAGCTTAGAATGGCCATTGACATTAAATGCTTTAATCCATAGTCCTATTTAATCTAATGTGAAACAAAATCTAAACGACATAATAAAAAGTCAACCGCACCACGGATTCCCAGACAGTCTCCCACACTGGTACTAGCGAGGCCTTAACCGGTTAAGGACTAGGCTGTTTTACAGCTAAATGACCAGAGCAAATTTCACAATTTTGCTATGCGCTTCTTTACATGACTATAACTCAGCAGGTGAATAAAGTTCATCTTTGAATTTTACACTCTTTTTAAAGGACAGATAGGGCTTTGTTTTAGTGGCATTTGTCAGTATATATCATTTTTTTTTTTTTCACTAAAGTGGGCAAAATTGGAAAAAAATGCAAGAATTTAACAATTGCGTCGGTTTATGCTAGCATTTTTCACACACGGTATGAACCACGGCCAAAATTAATCTCCTTTCACATTCTCCACTTCTCCCGTGCATGGGGATACCAAATATGTGAGCCTTATTCACTGTGCGGGCATGTGCCAGGGCTTGGCATAAAAGGAGGCTTTTTGGCCTTTTCGGTCCAGGAATTTTGCATTTGATTTTAGAGCCGTATACTGTTTTCTGGGGGGCCTAATGCTGCTGAAACATTAGAAACACCCCATAAATGACTTCATTCACACAAGTAGACCCCACAAGGTTTCCTTCAAGGGGTTTATCATATTTTTAGCAAGTCCAGTTTTCTTCTGAAAGTTTCTTGAATAAGATGGAACAAAATAAAATCAGCACTTTTTTAGCAAATGCGTCAGTTTAGGCTAGTATTTTTCACACACGGTATAGACCACGGACAAAATTCATCTCCTTTCACGTTCTTCCACTTCTCCCGTGCATGGGGATACCAAATATGTGTGCCTTATTCACTGTGCGGGCATGTGCCAGGGCTTGGCATAAAAGGAGGCTTTTTGGCCTTTTCGGTCCAGGAATTTTGCATTTGATTTTAGAGCCGCATACTGTTTTCTGGGGGGCCTAATGCTGCTGAAACATTAGAAACACCCTATAAATGACTTCATTCACACAAGTAGACCCCACAAGGTTTCCTTCAAGGGGTTTATCATATTTTTAGCAAGTCCAGTTTTCTTCTGAAAGTTTCTTGAATAAGATGGAACAAAATAAAATCAGCACTTTTTTAGCAAATGCGTCAGTTTAGGCTAGTATTTTTCACACACGGTATAGACCACGGACAAAATTCATCTCCTTTCACGTTCTTCCACTTCTCCCGTGCATGGGGATACCAAATATGTGTGCCTTATTCACTGTGCGGGCATGTGCCAGGGCTTGGCATAAAAGGAGGCTTTTTGGCCTTTTCGGTCCAGGAATTTTGCATTTGATTTTCGAGCCGCATACTGTTTTCTGGGGGGCCTAATGCTGCTGAAACATTAGAAACACCCTATAAATTACTTCATTCACACAAGTAGACCCCACAAGGTTTCCTTCAAGGGGTTTATCATATTTTTAGCAAGTCCAGTTTTCTTCTGAAAGTTTCTTGAATAAGATGGAACAAAATAAAATCAGCACTTTTTTAGCAAATGCGTCAGTTTAGGCTAGTATTTTTCACACACGGTATAGACCACGGACAAAATTCATCTCCTTTCACGTTCTTCCACTTCTCCCGTGCATGGGGATACCAAATATGTGTGCCTTATTCACTGTGCGGGCATGTGCCAGGGCTTGGCATAAAAGGAGGCTTTTTGGCCTTTTCGGTCCAGGAATTTTGCATTTGATTTTAGAGCCGCATACTGTTTTCTGGGGGGCCTAATGCTGCTGAAACATTAGAAACACCCCATAAATGACTTCATTCACACAAGTAGACCCCACAAGGTTTCCTTCAAGGGGTTTATCATATTTTTAGCAAGTCCAGTTTTCTTCTGAAAGTTTCTTGAATAAGATGGAACAAAATAAAATCAGCACTTTTTTAGCAAATGCGTCAGTTTAGGCTAGTATTTTTCACACACGGTATAGACCACGGCCAAAATTCATCTCCTTTCACGTTCTTCCACTTCTCCCGTGCATGGGGATACCAAATATGTGTGCCTTATTCGCTGTGCGGGCATGTGCCAGGGCTTGGCATAAAAGGAGGCTTTTTGGTCCAGGAATTCTGCATTTGATTTTAGAGCCGCATACTGTTTTCTGGGGGGCCTAATGCTGCTGAAACATTAGAATCACCCCATAAATGACTTCATTCACACAAGTAGACCCCACAAGGTTTCCTTCAAGGGGTTTATCATATTTTTAGACAGTCCAGTTTTCTTCTGAAAGTTTCTTGAATAAGATGGAACAAAATAAAATTACCTTTTTTTTTTAACAAATGCGTCAGTTTATGCTAGCTTTTTCACACACAAAATGGACCACGGACAAAATTCATCGCATTTCACATTCTTCCACTTCTCCCGTGCATGGGGATACCAAATATGTGTGCTTTATTCACGGGCATGTGCCAGGGCTTGGCATAAAGGGAGGCTTTTTGGCCTTTTCGGTCCAGGAATTCTGCACTTGATTTTATAGCCGCATACTGTTTTCTGGGGGCCGTAATGCTGCTGAAACATTAGAAACACCCCATAAATGACTTCATTCACACAAGTAGACCCCACAAGGTTTCCTTCAAGGGGTTTATCATATTTTTAGACAGTCCAGTTTTCTTCTGAAAGTTTCTTGAATAAGATGGATCAAAATAAAATTAGCAATTTTTTAGCAAATGCGTCAGTTTATACCAGCATTTTTCACACACGGCATAGACCACGGTCAAAATTAATCTCCGTTCACATTCTGCCACTTCTCCCGTGCACGGGGATACCAAATATGTGGCCTTATTTATCACATAGAGATGTAGGAGGGCGGAGGATAGAAGAAGATTATTTCACAAATCGCTTTTTTTCAAAGCTGGTTTTACAAAACTCAACAGAGTTTCTATAACACTTCCAAAATATCTGCTCTTGAAGCAGAAATCCCAAAATATTCATCTAGGGGTATAATGGGAATTTATTTTTTGGGGTTTTCTAAAATAAGAAATTTCAGGTTAATGCAAATGGAGCTCTCCAGCAGATGAACTTTAGAAAACATCAAACATGACATCCACCCCCCACCCATTCCCTCCCTCACCCTTGGAGTAAAATCAGGGGAAAAATAAAAACGTAATGTAGGGCAAATATATTTTCAACAAATTAACTAAAATCTAATAATTCAGAACAGTGTGGTATTTTTTAAAACATGGCTCAATGCACAGGCCTGGTTGTGAGGGACATGAGGGACAGAAATATCGGGAATCTTTGCGGTGCCCGTCTTTTCTGCAGACGCGGCACTTTTTCTGGGGGTTGCTTCTGGTTGCTGTTGGGGGAATCCGACTGATGAAGTGTCTTTCAGTCAGTCGCGTGACATCCTCAGACTGGGGGCATTCTCGGGTGTCCTGAACATCAAAAATGAGGCCTTCAATAATTTTTTCCTGGAAATCCAGGTATGTGTCTCTGCCTCTGTTTTTTTTTATAGAGCACAAATGAGTTGTGGATGGCCACCTGTAACAAATAAATGGCCACTTTTTTGTACCAGGTTTTAGTTTTGCGTTTTACTAAATAGGGCTGTAAAACCTGGTCGCTTAAATCCACCCCCCCCATGTACTTGTTATATTCGGACACGCTCACTGGTTTGTGCTTGTCCGATGTTGCCCCTCTTTCCCTCACTGCCACTGTTCCTGCGGTATGAATCGTGCTTAGTACATACACATCTTTGCGATCCCTGAACTTGACCGCCAGCAATTCCTCAGATGCATAAGCACAGGAGTCCCCCTTTACCATGCGCTTCCCCACTAATTGCTGTGGAAAACCAATTCGGTTTTTGCGCATGGTACCACATGCCCCAGTCCTTGCAGCATGCAAATGCCTAAACAGGGGCACACTAGAATAAAAATTATCACAGTACAGGTGGTACCCTTTGTGAAGCAGAGGCTGCATTATCTCCCACACAATCTTACTGCTGGTGGAAAGATCAGGGGGGCATCCAGGAACATTTATTGTGCAGTCCCGCCCTTCATAAATCCTGAAGGCGGTGGTATATCCTGACCCGCTTTCACACAATTTGTAGAGCTTAACGCCATATCTTGCCCTTTTGGAAGGTAGATATTGGCGAAAGCTAAGTCTGCCATGAAAGTTGAGCAGGGATTCGTCCACACTTACATTCTGCTCAGGGGTGTAGAGTTGCAGAAATAAATTATTCAGGGAATTTATTAGCGGTCTTATTTTGAACAACCGATCCCGGTTTGCATCGGTACTTGGGGGGGCCTGTGCGTTGTCATTGAAGTGGAGGAACCTCATTATTGTCTCATAACGAGACCTGGGCATTACTGCAGAATATACTGGGGTGGCTTGGGCGGGTCTTGTTGACCAGTAAGACCTAATGGAGGGCTTTTTGACAATACCCATATTTAGGGTGAGCCCCAAAAAATTTTTTAATTCCTGCAAATTGGTGGGCGTCCAATCTCTGGCATGGGTGGATGAAGGTTTCTGCCTTATATATTGAGTGGCATATAAATTTGTTTCGTGGACAATCTGATTTAGGATGTCGTCCGTTATAAATAAATGGAAGTAATCCATTTGGACAAAATTTGTATTGTCCACGGTTATGCCAGGAGTTGCTGTAAATCCGTGGATTCTAGGCCCAAAAGATGGGGCAGGTGCCCATACAAGAGCCTGGACTGGAGGGACCAGGCTGTCCCGTGCTACAGCGCTACTTGGCCCTGCGCTTTCATGTTCTGCAGTTTCGACTGCATCAGGGACAACGTCCCCTGAAGATGAACCTGAAGTGACGCTGTCATCGTCACTGCCCAAAACAGTTTCCATCTCTGACGCCATCTCTGATGCGGTCTCCGACTCAGACCACAGCATGGCGTATGCCTCCTCAGCGCTAAACAACTTCCTCGCCATAACGTAACTAACACGAACACTAACTAAACAAATTTTTTTTTTTTTTTTTTTTTTTTATAAAACACACAAACTAACTGCTATATATATCTACACTACCGCTAACAAAAAAATAAACCGCTATTGCTATATATATTATATATATGTGGATATATATATAATTATATACTCCCTACTTGCCTATTCTAATAGAATAAAAGAAAGAAAGGTAGATAGATAGAAAAAAAGATAGATGGATAGATAGATTGTATAGATAGATAGAAATCTATCTATACAGAGAATGTTTTAGTGTAACTGTATTTTTTTTCACTGTATTCTTCTGGCAGCAATTCTCTCGAGTCTCTTCTTCTCCTCAAACTGAAACAATGTTTGAGGAGAAGAAAAGAGGCAGGAGATTTACTGCCAGAAAAGTCAAAATAAAACAAATGTGGTCGCTGTGATAGGTTTTCACAGCGACCACATGATCAGGGACCATCAGATTGGTCCCTGATACTCTGCCCAGTGCCCAGAGCTGTTGGTAACAGCGAGGGCACAGGGCTGTGTGCACGCGATCGCGTGCACACTGTTTTCTATGCAGAAATGCATGTGATCGCTGTGATTGGTTGTCACAGCGATCACATGTTCAGGGGCCAAAAGATTGACCCCTGACATTCTGCCCAGTGCCCATGGCTGTTAGTAACAGCCAGGGCACAGAGCTGTGAGCACGCGATCGCGCGTGCACAGTCTCTGAAGTGCGGCCGTATATATACTATACGCCGGACTTTAGAGACCCTGACTGCTGGCCGTATATTTACGGCCAGCGGTCGGGAACCTGTTAAGCTGTGTAACTTCTGCGGTCTGACGAGAGCAGGCACATTCAGCTTAGAATGGCCATTGACGTTAAATGCTTTAATCCATAGTCCTATTTAATCTATTGTGAAACAAAATCTAAACGACATAATAAAAAGTCAACCGCACCACGGATTCCCAGACAGTCTCCCACACTGGTACTAGCGAGACCTTAAGCTGTGTAACTTCTGCGATCTGACGAGAGCAGGGACATTCAGCTTAGAATGGCCATTGACATTAAATGCTTTAATCCATAGTCCTTTTTAATCGATTGTGAAACAAAATCTAAACGACATAATAAAAATTCAACCGCACCACGGATTCCCAGACAGTCTACCACACTGGTACTAGCGAGGCCTTAAGCTGCGTAACTTCTGCGTTCTGACGAGAGCAGGCACATTCAGCTTAGAATGGCCATTGACGTTAAATGCCTTAATCCATAGTCCTATTTAATCTATTGTGAAACAAAATCTAAACAACATAATAAAAAGTCAACCGCACCACGGATTCCCAGACAGTCTCCCACACTGGTACTAGCAAGGCCTTAAGCTGTGTAACTTCTGCGATCTAACGAGAGCAGGCACATTCAGCTTAGAATGGCCATTGACATTAAATGCTTTAATCCATAGTCCTTTTTAATCGATTGTGAAACAAAATCTAAACGACATAATAAAAAGTCAAGCGCACCACGGATTCCCAGACAGTCTCCCACACCGGTACTAGCGAGGACTTAAGCTGTATAACTTATGCGATCTGACGAGAGAAGGCACATTCAGGTTAGAATGGCCATTGACATTAAAAGCCTTAATCCATAGTCCTATTTAATCTATTGTGAAACAAAATCTAAGCAACATAATAAAAAGTCAACCGCACCACGGATTCCCAGACAGTCTCCCACGCTGGTACTAGCGAGGCCTTAAGCTGCGTAACTTCTGCGTTCTGACGAGAGCAGGCACATTCAGCTTAGAATGGCCATTGACGTTAAATGCCTTAATCCATAGTCCTATTTAATCTATTGTGAAACAAAATCTAAACAACATAATAAAAAGTCAACCGCACCACGGATTCCCAGACAGTCTCCCACACTGGTACTAGCGATGCCTTAAGCTGTGTAACTTCTGCGATCTGACGAGAGCAGGGACATTCAGCTTAGAATGGCCATTGACATTAAATGCTTTAATCCATAGTCCTATTTAATCGATTGTGAAACAAAATCTAAACGACATACTAAAAAGTCAACCGCACCACGGATTCCCAGACAGTCTCCCACACTGGTACTAGCGAGGCCTTAAGCTGTGTAACTTCTGCGATCTGACGAGAGCAGGCACATTCAGCTTAGAATGGCCATTGACATTAAATGCTTTAATCCATAGTCCTTTTTAATCGATTGTGAAACAAAATCTAAACGACATAATAAAAAGTCAACCGCACCACGGATTCCCAGACAGTCTCCCACACTGGTACAAGCGAGGCCTTAAGCTGTGTAACTTCTGCGATCTGACGAGAGCAGGCACATTCAGCTTAGAATGGCCATTGACATTAAATGCTTTAATCCATAGTCCTATTTAATCGATTGTGAAACAAAATCTAAACGACATACTAAAAAGTCAACCGCACCACGGATTCCCAGACAGTCTCCCACACTGGTACTAGCGAGGCCTTAAGCTGTGTAACTTCTGCGATCTGACGAGAGCGGGCACATTCAGCTTAGAATGGCCATTGACATTAAATGCTTTAATCCATAGTCCTTTTTAATCGATTGTGAAACAAAATCTAAACGACATAATATAGAGGCAACCGCACCACGGATTCCCAGACAGTCTCCCACACTGGTACAAGCGAGGCCTTAAGCTGTGTAACTTCTGCGATCTGATGAGAGCAGGGACATTCAGCTTAGAATGGCCATTGACATTAAATGCTTTAATCCATAGTCCTTTTTAATCGATTGTGAAACAAAATCTAAACGACATAATAAAAAGTCAACCGCACCACGGATTCCCAGACAGTCTCCCACACCGGTACTAGCGAGGCCTTAAGCTGTGTAACTTCTGCGATCTGACGAGAGCAGGCACATTCAGCTTAGAATGGCCATTGACGTTAAATGCTTTAATCCATAGTCCTATTTAATCTATTGTGAAACAAAATCTAAACGACATAATAAAAAGTCAACCGCACCACGGATTCCCAGACAGTCTCCCACACTGGTACTAGCAAGGCCTTAAGCTGTGTAACTTCTGCGATCTAACGAGAGCAGGCACATTCAGCTTAGAATGGCCATTGACATTAAATGCTTTAATCCATAGTCCTTTTTAATCGATTGTGAAACAAAATCTAAACGACATAATAAAAAGTCAAGCGCACCACGGATTCCCAGACAGTCTCCCACACTGGTACTAGCGAGGACTTAAGCTGTATAACTTATGCGATCTGACGAGAGCAGGCACATTAAGGTTAGAACGGCCATTGACATTAAAAGCCTTAATCCATAGTCCTATTTAATCTATTGTGAAACAAAATCTAAACAACATAATAAAAAGTCAACCGCACCACGGATTCCCAGACAGTCTCCCACGCTGGTACTAGCGAGGCCTTAAGCTGTGTAACTTCTGCGATCTGACGAGAGCAGACACATTCAGCTTAGAATGGCCATTGACATTACATGCTTTAATCCATAGTCCTTTTTAATCGATTGTGAAACAAAATCTAAACGACATAATAAAAAGTCAACCGCACCACGGATTCCCAGACAGTCTCCCACACTGGTACTAGCGAGGCCTTAAGCTGTGTAACTTCTGCGATCTGACGAGAGCAGGGACATTCAGCTTAGAATGGCCATTGACATTAAATGCTTTAATCCATAGTCCTTTTTAATCGATTGTGAAACAAAATCTAAACGACATAATAAAAATTCAACCGCACCACGGATTCCCAGACAGTCTCCCACACTGGTACTAGCGAGACCTTAAGCTGTGTAACTTCTGCGATCTGACGAGAGCAGGCACATTCAGCTTAGAATGGCCATTGACGTTAAATGCTTTAATCCATAGTCCTATTTAATCTATTGTGAAACAAAATCTAAACGACATAATAAAAAGTCAACCGCACCACGGATTCCCAGACAGTCTCCCACACTGGTACTAGCGAGGCGTTAAGCTGTGTAACTTCTGCGATCTAACGAGAGCAGGCACATTCAGCTTAGAATGGCCATTGACTTTAAATGCTTTAATCCATAGTCCTTTTTAATCGATTGTGAAACAAAATCTAAACGACATAATAAAAAGTCAACCGCACCACGGATTCCCAGACAGTCTCCCACACTGGTACTAGCGAGGCCTTAAGCTGTGTAATTTCTGCGATCTGACGAGAGCAGGCACATTCAGCTTAGAATGGCCATTGACATTAAATGCGTTAATCCATAGTCCTATTTAATCTATTGTGAAACAAAATCTAAACAACATAATAAAAAGTCAACCGCACCACGGATTCCCAGACAGTCTCCCACACTGGTACTAGCGAGGCCTTAAGCTGTGTAACTTCTGCGTTCTGACGAGAGCAGGAACATTCAGCTTAGAATGGCCATTGACATTAAACGCTTTAATCCATAGTCCTATTTAATCTAATGTGAAACAAAATCTAAACGACATAATAAAAAGTCAACCGCACCACGGATTCCCAGACAGTCTCCCACACTGGTACTAGCGAGGCCTTAAGCTGTGTAACTTCTGCGGTCTGACGAGAGCAGGCACATTCAGCTTAGAATGGCCATTGACGTTAAATGCTTTAATCCATAGTCCTATTTAATCTATTGTGAAACAAAATCTAAATGACATAATAAAAAGTCAACCGCACCACGGATTCCCAGACAGTCTCCCACACTGGTACTAGCGAGGCCTTAAGCTGTGTAATTTCTGCGATCTGACGAGAGCAGGCACATTCAGCTCAGAATGGCCATTGACGTTAAATGCTTTAATCCATAGTGCTATTTAATCTATTGTGAAACAAAATCTAAACGACATAATAAAAAGGCAACCGCACCACGGATTCCCAGACAGTCTCCCACACTGGTACTAGCGAGGCCTTAAGCTGTGTAACTTCTGCGATCTGACGAGAGCAGGCACAGTCAGCTTAGAATGGACATTGACGTTAAATGCTTTAATCCATAGTGCTATTTAATCTATTGTGAAACAAAATCTAAACGACATAATAAAAAGTCAACCGCACCACGGATTCCCAGACAGTCTCCCACACTGGTACTAGCGAGGCGTTAAGCTGTGTAACTTCTGCGATCTAACAAGAGCAGGCACATTCAGCTTAGAATGGCCATTGACATTAAATGCTTTAATCCATAGTCCTTTTTAATCGATTGTGAAACAAAATCTAAACTACATAATAAAAATTCAACCGCACCACGGATTCCCAGACATTCTCCCACACTGGTACTAGCGAGGCGTTAAGCTGTGTAACTTCTGCGATCTGACGAGAGCAGGCACATTCAGCTTAGAATGGCCATTGACATTAAAAGCCTTAATCCATAGTCCTATTTAATCTATTGTGAAACAAAATCTAAACAACATAATAAAAAGTCAACCGCACCACGGATTCCCAGACAGTCTCCCACACTGGTACTAGCGAGGCCTTAAGCTGTGTAACTTCTGCGTTCTGACGAGAGCAGGCACATTCAGCTTAGAATGGCCATTGACATTAAATGCTTTAATCCATAGTCCTATTTAATCTAATGTGAAACAAAATCTAAACGACATAATAAAAAGTCAACCGCACCACGGATTCCCAGACAGTCTCCCACACTGGTACTAGCGAGGCCTTAACCGGTTAAGGACTAGGCTGTTTTACAGCTAAATGACCAGAGCAAATTTCACAATTTTGCTATGCGCTTCTTTACATGACTATAACTCAGCAGGTGAATAAAGTTCATCTTTGAATTTTACACTCTTTTTAAAGGACAGATAGGGCTTTGTTTTAGTGGCATTTGTCAGTATATATCATTTTTTTTTTTTTCACTAAAGTGGGCAAAATTGGAAAAAAATGCAAGAATTTAACAATTGCGTCGGTTTATGCTAGCATTTTTCACACACGGTATGAACCACGGCCAAAATTAATCTCCTTTCACATTCTCCACTTCTCCCGTGCATGGGGATACCAAATATGTGAGCCTTATTCACTGTGCGGGCATGTGCCAGGGCTTGGCATAAAAGGAGGCTTTTTGGCCTTTTCGGTCCAGGAATTTTGCATTTGATTTTAGAGCCGTATACTGTTTTCTGGGGGGCCTAATGCTGCTGAAACATTAGAAACACCCCATAAATGACTTCATTCACACAAGTAGACCCCACAAGGTTTCCTTCAAGGGGTTTATCATATTTTTAGCAAGTCCAGTTTTCTTCTGAAAGTTTCTTGAATAAGATGGAACAAAATAAAATCAGCACTTTTTTAGCAAATGCGTCAGTTTAGGCTAGTATTTTTCACACACGGTATAGACCACGGACAAAATTCATCTCCTTTCACGTTCTTCCACTTCTCCCGTGCATGGGGATACCAAATATGTGTGCCTTATTCACTGTGCGGGCATGTGCCAGGGCTTGGCATAAAAGGAGGCTTTTTGGCCTTTTCGGTCCAGGAATTTTGCATTTGATTTTAGAGCCGCATACTGTTTTCTGGGGGGCCTAATGCTGCTGAAACATTAGAAACACCCTATAAATGACTTCATTCACACAAGTAGACCCCACAAGGTTTCCTTCAAGGGGTTTATCATATTTTTAGCAAGTCCAGTTTTCTTCTGAAAGTTTCTTGAATAAGATGGAACAAAATAAAATCAGCACTTTTTTAGCAAATGCGTCAGTTTAGGCTAGTATTTTTCACACACGGTATAGACCACGGACAAAATTCATCTCCTTTCACGTTCTTCCACTTCTCCCGTGCATGGGGATACCAAATATGTGTGCCTTATTCACTGTGCGGGCATGTGCCAGGGCTTGGCATAAAAGGAGGCTTTTTGGCCTTTTCGGTCCAGGAATTTTGCATTTGATTTTCGAGCCGCATACTGTTTTCTGGGGGGCCTAATGCTGCTGAAACATTAGAAACACCCTATAAATTACTTCATTCACACAAGTAGACCCCACAAGGTTTCCTTCAAGGGGTTTATCATATTTTTAGCAAGTCCAGTTTTCTTCTGAAAGTTTCTTGAATAAGATGGAACAAAATAAAATCAGCACTTTTTTAGCAAATGCGTCAGTTTAGGCTAGTATTTTTCACACACGGTATAGACCACGGACAAAATTCATCTCCTTTCACGTTCTTCCACTTCTCCCGTGCATGGGGATACCAAATATGTGTGCCTTATTCACTGTGCGGGCATGTGCCAGGGCTTGGCATAAAAGGAGGCTTTTTGGCCTTTTCGGTCCAGGAATTTTGCATTTGATTTTAGAGCCGCATACTGTTTTCTGGGGGGCCTAATGCTGCTGAAACATTAGAAACACCCCATAAATGACTTCATTCACACAAGTAGACCCCACAAGGTTTCCTTCAAGGGGTTTATCATATTTTTAGCAAGTCCAGTTTTCTTCTGAAAGTTTCTTGAATAAGATGGAACAAAATAAAATCAGCACTTTTTTAGCAAATGCGTCAGTTTAGGCTAGTATTTTTCACACACGGTATAGACCACGGCCAAAATTCATCTCCTTTCACGTTCTTCCACTTCTCCCGTGCATGGGGATACCAAATATGTGTGCCTTATTCGCTGTGCGGGCATGTGCCAGGGCTTGGCATAAAAGGAGGCTTTTTGGTCCAGGAATTCTGCATTTGATTTTAGAGCCGCATACTGTTTTCTGGGGGGCCTAATGCTGCTGAAACATTAGAATCACCCCATAAATGACTTCATTCACACAAGTAGACCCCACAAGGTTTCCTTCAAGGGGTTTATCATATTTTTAGACAGTCCAGTTTTCTTCTGAAAGTTTCTTGAATAAGATGGAACAAAATAAAATTACCTTTTTTTTTTAACAAATGCGTCAGTTTATGCTAGCTTTTTCACACACAAAATGGACCACGGACAAAATTCATCGCATTTCACATTCTTCCACTTCTCCCGTGCATGGGGATACCAAATATGTGTGCTTTATTCACGGGCATGTGCCAGGGCTTGGCATAAAGGGAGGCTTTTTGGCCTTTTCGGTCCAGGAATTCTGCACTTGATTTTATAGCCGCATACTGTTTTCTGGGGGCCGTAATGCTGCTGAAACATTAGAAACACCCCATAAATGACTTCATTCACACAAGTAGACCCCACAAGGTTTCCTTCAAGGGGTTTATCATATTTTTAGACAGTCCAGTTTTCTTCTGAAAGTTTCTTGAATAAGATGGATCAAAATAAAATTAGCAATTTTTTAGCAAATGCGTCAGTTTATACCAGCATTTTTCACACACGGCATAGACCACGGTCAAAATTAATCTCCGTTCACATTCTGCCACTTCTCCCGTGCACGGGGATACCAAATATGTGGCCTTATTTATCACATAGAGATGTAGGAGGGCGGAGGATAGAAGAAGATTATTTCACAAATCGCTTTTTTTCAAAGCTGGTTTTACAAAACTCAACAGAGTTTCTATAACACTTCCAAAATATCTGCTCTTGAAGCAGAAATCCCAAAATATTCATCTAGGGGTATAATGGGAATTTATTTTTTGGAGTTTTCTAAAATAAGAAATTTCAGGTTAATGCAAATGGAGCTCTCCAGCAGATGAACTTTAGAAAACATCAAACATGACATCCACCCCCCACCCATTCCCTCCCTCACCCTTGGAGTAAAATCAGGGGAAAAATAAAAACGTAATGTAGGGCAAATATATTTTCAACAAATTAACTAAAATCTAATAATTCAGAACAGTGTGGTATTTTTTAAAACATGGCTCAATGCACAGGCCTGGTTGTGAGGGACATGAGGGACAGAAATATCGGGAATCTTTGCGGTGCCCGTCTTTTCTGCAGACGCGGCACTTTTTCTGGGGGTTGCTTCTGGTTGCTGTTGGGGGAATCCGACTGATGAAGTGTCTTTCAGTCAGTCGCGTGACATCCTCAGACTGGGGGCATTCTCGGGTGTCCTGAACATCAAAAATGAGGCCTTCAATAATTTTTTCCTGGAAATCCAGGTATGTGTCTCTGCCTCTGTTTTTTTTTATAGAGCACAAATGAGTTGTGGATGGCCACCTGTAACAAATAAATGGCCACTTTTTTGTACCAGGTTTTAGTTTTGCGTTTTACTAAATAGGGCTGTAAAACCTGGTCGCTTAAATCCACCCCCCCCATGTACTTGTTATATTCGGACACGCTCACTGGTTTGTGCTTGTCCGATGTTGCCCCTCTTTCCCTCACTGCCACTGTTCCTGCGGTATGAATCGTGCTTAGTACATACACATCTTTGCGATCCCTGAACTTGACCGCCAGCAATTCCTCAGATGCATAAGCACAGGAGTCCCCCTTTACCATGCGCTTCCCCACTAATTGCTGTGGAAAACCAATTCGGTTTTTGCGCATGGTACCACATGCCCCAGTCCTTGCAGCATGCAAATGCCTAAACAGGGGCACACTAGAATAAAAATTATCACAGTACAGGTGGTACCCTTTGTGAAGCAGAGGCTGCATTATCTCCCACACAATCTTACTGCTGGTGGAAAGATCAGGGGGGCATCCAGGAACATTTATTGTGCAGTCCCGCCCTTCATAAATCCTGAAGGCGGTGGTATATCCTGACCCGCTTTCACACAATTTGTAGAGCTTAACGCCATATCTTGCCCTTTTGGAAGGTAGATATTGGCGAAAGCTAAGTCTGCCATGAAAGTTGAGCAGGGATTCGTCCACACTTACATTCTGCTCAGGGGTGTAGAGTTGCAGAAATAAATTATTCAGGGAATTTATTAGCGGTCTTATTTTGAACAACCGATCCCGGTTTGCATCGGTACTTGGGGGGGCCTGTGCGTTGTCATTGAAGTGGAGGAACCTCATTATTGTCTCATAACGAGACCTGGGCATTACTGCAGAATATACTGGGGTGGCTTGGGCGGGTCTTGTTGACCAGTAAGACCTAATGGAGGGCTTTTTGACAATACCCATATTTAGGGTGAGCCCCAAAAAATTTTTTAATTCCTGCAAATTGGTGGGCGTCCAATCTCTGGCATGGGTGGATGAAGGTTTCTGCCTTATATATTGAGTGGCATATAAATTTGTTTCGTGGACAATCTGATTTAGGATGTCGTCCGTTATAAATAAATGGAAGTAATCCATTTGGACAAAATTTGTATTGTCCACGGTTATGCCAGGAGTTGCTGTAAATCCGTGGATTCTAGGCCCAAAAGATGGGGCAGGTGCCCATACAAGAGCCTGGACTGGAGGGACCAGGCTGTCCCGTGCTACAGCGCTACTTGGCCCTGCGCTTTCATGTTCTGCAGTTTCGACTGCATCAGGGACAACGTCCCCTGAAGATGAACCTGAAGTGACGCTGTCATCGTCACTGCCCAAAACAGTTTCCATCTCTGACGCCATCTCTGATGCGGTCTCCGACTCAGACCACAGCATGGCGTATGCCTCCTCAGCGCTAAACAACTTCCTCGCCATAACGTAACTAACACGAACACTAACTAAACAAATTTTTTTTTTTTTTTTTTTTTTTTATAAAACACACAAACTAACTGCTATATATATCTACACTACCGCTAACAAAAAAATAAACCGCTATTGCTATATATATTATATATATGTGGATATATATATAATTATATACTCCCTACTTGCCTATTCTAATAGAATAAAAGAAAGAAAGGTAGATAGATAGAAAAAAAGATAGATGGATAGATAGATTGTATAGATAGATAGAAATCTATCTATACAGAGAATGTTTTAGTGTAACTGTATTTTTTTTCACTGTATTCTTCTGGCAGCAATTCTCTCGAGTCTCTTCTTCTCCTCAAACTGAAACAATGTTTGAGGAGAAGAAAAGAGGCAGGAGATTTACTGCCAGAAAAGTCAAAATAAAACAAATGTGGTCGCTGTGATAGGTTTTCACAGCGACCACATGATCAGGGACCATCAGATTGGTCCCTGATACTCTGCCCAGTGCCCAGAGCTGTTGGTAACAGCGAGGGCACAGGGCTGTGTGCACGCGATCGCGTGCACACTGTTTTCTATGCAGAAATGCATGTGATCGCTGTGATTGGTTGTCACAGCGATCACATGTTCAGGGGCCAAAAGATTGACCCCTGACATTCTGCCCAGTGCCCATGGCTGTTAGTAACAGCCAGGGCACAGAGCTGTGAGCACGCGATCGCGCGTGCACAGTCTCTGAAGTGCGGCCGTATATATACTATACGCCGGACTTTAGAGACCCTGACTGCTGGCCGTATATTTACGGCCAGCGGTCGGGAACCTGTTAAGCTGTGTAACTTCTGCGGTCTGACGAGAGCAGGCACATTCAGCTTAGAATGGCCATTGACATTAAAAGCCTTAATCCATAGTCCTATTTAATCTATTGTGAAACAAAATCTAAACAACATAATAAAAAGTCAACCGCACCACGGATTCCCAGACAGTCTCCCACACTGGTACTAGCGAGGCCTTAAGCTGTGTAACTTCTGCGTTCTGACGAGAGCAGGCACATTCAGCTTAGAATGGCCATTGACATTAAAAGCCTTAATCCATAGTCCTATTTAATCTATTGTGAAACAAAATCTAAACAACATAATAAAAAGTCAACCGCACCACGGATTCCCAGACAGTCTCCCACACTGGTACTAGCGAGGCCTTAAGCTGTGTAACTTCTGCGTTCTGACGAGAGCAGGCACATTCAGCTTAGAATGGCCATTGACTTCAAACGCTTTAATCCATAGTCCTATTTAATCTAATGTGAAACAAAATCTAAACGACATAATAAAAAGTCAACCGCACCACGGATTCCCAGACAGTGTCCCACACTGGTACTAGCGAGGCCTTAAGCTGTGTAACTTCTGCGGTCTGACGAGAGCAGGCACATTCAGCTTAGAATGGCCATTGACGTTAAATGCTTTAATCCATAGTCCTATTTAATCTATTGTGAAACAAAATCTAAATGACATAATAAAAAGTCAACCGCACCACGGATTCCCAGACAGTCTCCCACACTGGTACTAGCGAGGCCTTAAGCGGTGTAACTTCTGCGATCTGACGAGAGCAGGCACATTCAGCTTAGAATGGCCATTGACGTTAAATGCTTTAATCCATAGTGCTATTTAATCTATTGTGAAACAAAATCTAAACGACATAATAAAAAGGCAACCGCACCACGGATTCCCAGACAGTCTCCCACACTGGTACTAGCGAGGCCTTAAGCTGTGTAACTTCTGCGATCTGACGAGAGCAGGCACATTCAGCTTAGAATGGCCATTGACGTTAAAAGCTTTAATCCATAGTGCTATTTAATCTATTGTGAAACAAAATCTAAACGACATAATAAAAAGTCAACCGCACCATGGATTCCCAGATAGTCTCCCACACTGGTACTAGCTAGGCGTTAAGCTGTGTAACTTCTGCGATCTAACAAGAGCAGGCACATTCAGCTTAGAATGGCCATTGACATTAAATGCTTTAATCCATAGTCCTTTTTAATCGATTGCGAAACAACATCTAAACGACATAATAAAAAGTCAACCACACCACGGATTCCCAGACAGTCTCCCACACTGGTACTAGCGAGGCCTTAAGCTGTGTAACTTCTGCGATCTGACGAGAGCAGGCACATTCAGCTTAGAATGGCCATTGTTATTAACAGCCTTAATCCATAGTCCTATTTAATCTATTGTGAAACAAAATCTAAACAACATAATAAAAAGTCAACCGCACCACGGATTCCCAGACAGTCTCCCACACTGGTACTAGCGAGGCGTTAAGCTGTGTAACTTCTGCGATCTAACAAGAGCAGGCACATTCAGCTTAGAATGGCCATTGACATTAAATGCTTTAATCCATAGTCCTTTTTAATCGATTGTGAAACAAAATCTAAACGACATAATAAAAAGTCAACCGCACCACGGATTCCCAGACAGTCTCCCACACTGGTACTAGCGAGGCCTTAAGCTGTGTAACTTCTGCGATCTGACGAGAGCAGGCACATTCAGCTTAGAATGGCCATTGATATTAACAGCCTTAATCCATAGTCCTATTTAATCTATTGTGAAACAAAATCTAAACAACATAATAAAAAGTCAACCGCACCACGGATTCCCAGACAGTCTCACACACTGGTACTAGCGAGGCCTTAAGCTGTGTAACTTCTGCGATCTGACGAGAGCAGGGACATTCAGCTTAGAATGGCCATTGACATTAAATGCTTTAATCCATAGTCCTTTTTAATCGATTGTGAAACAAAATCTAAACGACATAATAAAAATTCAACCGCACCACGGATTCCCAGACAGTCTCCCACACTGGTACTAGCGAGGCCATAAGCTGTGTAACTTCTGCGTTCTGACGAGAGCAGGCACATTCAGCTTAGAATGGCCATTGACATTAAATGCTTTAATCCATAGTCCTTTTTAATCGATTGTGAAACAAAATCTAAACGACATAATAAAAAGTCAACCGCACCACGGATTCCTAGACAGTCTCCCATACTGGTACTAGCGAGGCCTTAAGCTGTGTAACTTCTGCGATCAGACGAGAGCAGGGACATTCAGCTTAGAATGGCCATTGACATTAAATGCTTTAATCCATAGTCCTTTTTAATCGATTGTGAAACAAAATCTAAACGACATAATAAAAATTCAACCGCACCACGGATTCCCAGACAGTCTCCCACACTGGTACTAGCGAGGTGTTAAGCTGTGTAACTTCTGCGATTTAACGAGAGCAGGCACATTCAGCTTAGAATGGCCATTGACATTAAATGCTTTAATCCATAGTCCTTTTTAATCGATTGTGAAACAAAATCTAAACGACATAATAAAAAGTCAACCGCACCACGGATTCCCAGACAGTCTCCCACACTGGTACTAGTGAGGCCTTAAGCGGTGTAACTCCTGCGATCTGACGAGAGCAGGCACATTCAGCTTAGAATGGCAATTAAAATTAAAAGCCTTAATCCATAGTCCTATTTAATCTATTGTGAAACAAAATCTAAACAACACAATAAAAAGTCAACCGCACCACGGATTCCCAGACAGTCTCCCACACTGATACTAGCGAGGCCTTAAGCTGTGTAACTTCTGCGATCTGACGAGAGCAGGGACATTCAGCTTAGAATGGCCATTGACATTAAATGCTTTAATCCATAGTCCTTTTTTATCGATTGTGAAATAAAATCTAAACGACATAATAAAAATTCAACCGCACCACGGATTCCCAGACAGTCTCCCACACTGTTACTAGCGAGGCCTTAAGCTGTGTAACTTCTGCGTTCTGACGAGAGCAGGCACATTCAGCTTAGAATGGCCATTGACGTTAAATGCTTTAATCCATAGTCCTATTTCATCTATTGTGAAACAAAATCTAAACGACATAATAAAAAGTCAACAGCACCACGGATTCCCAGACAGTCTCCCACACTGGTACTAGCGAGGCCTTAAGCTGTGTAACTTCTGCGATCTGACGAGAGCAGGCACATTCAGCTTAGAATGGCCATTGACGTTAAATGCTTTAATCCATAGTCCTATTTAATCTATTGTGAAACAGAATCTAAACGACATAATAAAAAGCCAACCGCACCACGGATTCCCAGACAGTCTCCCACACTGGTACTAGCGAGGCGTTAAGCTGTGTAACTTCTGCGATCCAACGAGAGCAGGCACATTCAGCTTAGAATGGCCATTGACATTAAATGCTTTAATCCATAGTCCTTTTTAATCGATTGTGAAACAAAATCTAAACGACATAATAAAAAGTCAAGCGCACCACGGATTCCCAGACAGTCTCCCACACTGGTACTAGCGAGGCCTTAAGCTGTATAACTTCTGCGATTTGACGAGAGCCGGCACATTCATCTTAGAATGGCCATTGACACTAAAAGCCTTAATCCATAGTCCTATTTAATCTATTGTGAAACAAAATCTAAACAACATAATAAAAACTCATCCGCACCACGGATTCCCAGACAGTCTCCCACACTGGTACTAGCGAGGCCTTAAGCTGTGTAACTTCTACGATCTGACGAGAGCAGGCACATTCAGCTTAGAATGGCCATTGACGTTAAATGTTTTAATCCATAGTCCTATTTAATCTATTGTGAAACAAAATCTAAACGACATAATAAAAAGTCAACCACACCACGTATTCCCAGACAGTCTCCCACACTGGTACTAGCGAGGCGTTAAGCTGTGTAACTTCTGCGATCTAACGAGAGCAGGCACATTCAGCTTAGAATGGCCATTGACATTAAATGCTTTAATCCATAGTCCTTTTTAATCGATTGTGAAACAAAATCTAAACGACATAATAAAAAGTCAACCGCACCACGGATTCCCAGACAGTCTCCCACACTGGTACTAGCGAGGCCTTAAGCTGTGTAACTTCTGCGATCTGACGAGAGCAGGGACATTCAGCTTAGAATAGCCATTGACATTAAATGCTTTAATCCATAGTCCTTTTTAATCGATTGTGAAACAAAATCTAAACGACATAATAAAAATTCAACCGCACCACGGATTCCCAGACAGTCTCCCACACTGGTACTAGCGAGGCCTTAAGCTGTGTAACTTCTGCGATCTGACGAGAGCAGGCACATTCAGCTTAGAATGGCCATTGACGTTAAATGCTTTAATCCATAGTCCTATTTAATCTATTGTGAAACAAAATCTAAACGACATAATAAAAAGTCAACCGCACCACGGATTCCCAGACAGTCTCCCACACTGGTACTAACGAGGCGTTAAGCTGTGTAACTTCTGCGATCTAACGAGAGCAGGCACATTCAGCTTAGAATGGCCATTGACATTAAATGCTTTAATCCATAGTCCTTTTTAATCGATTGTGAAACAAAATCTAAACGACATAATAAAAAGTCAACCGCACCACGGATTCCCAGACAGTCTCCCACACTGGTACTAGCGAGGCCTTAAGCTGTGTAACTTCTGCGATCTGACGAGAGCAGGCACATTCAGCTTAGAATGGCCATTGACATTAAAAGCCTTAATCCATAGTCCTATTTAATCTATTGTGAAACAAAATCTAAACAACATAATAAAAAGTCAACCGCACCATGGATTAACAGACAGTCTCCCACACTGGTACTAGCGAGGCCTTAAGCTGTGTAACTTCTGCGATCTGACGAGAGCAGGGACATTCAGCTTAGAATGGCCATTGACATTAAAGGCTTTAATCCATAGTCCTTTTTAATCGATTGTGAAACAAAATTTAAACGACATAATAAAAATTCAACCACACCACGGATTCCCAGACAGTCTCCCACACTGGTACTAGCGAGGCCTTAAGCTGAGTAACTTCTGCGGTCTGACGAGAGCAGGCACATTCAGCTTAGAATGGCCATTGACGTTAAATGCTTTAATCCATAGTCCTATTTAATCTATTGTGAAACAAAATCTAAATGACATAATAAAAAGTCAACCGCACCACGGATTCCCAGACAGTCTCCCACACTGGTACTAGCGAGGCCTTAAGCTGTGTAACTTCTGCGATCTGACGAGAGCAGGCACATTCAGCTTAGAATGGCCATTGTTATTAACAGCCTTAATCCATAGTCCTATTTAATCTATTGTGAAACAAAATCTAAACATAATAAAAAGTCAACCGCACCACGGATTCCCAGACAGTCTCCCACACTGGTACTAGCGAGGCGTTAAGCTGTGTAACTTCTGCGATCTAACAAGAGCAGGCACATTCAGCTTAGAATGGCCATTGACATTAAATGCTTTAATCCATAGTCCTTTTTAATCGATTGTGAAATAAAATCTAAACGACATAATAAAAATTCAACCGCACCACGGATTCCCAGACAGTCTCCCACACTGTTACTAGCGAGGCCTTAAGCTGTGTAACTTCTGCGTTCTGACGAGAGCAGGCACATTCAGCTTAGAATGGCCATTGACGTTAAATGCTTTAATCCATAGTCCTATTTCATCTATTGTGAAACAAAATCTAAACGACATAATAAAAAGTCAACAGCACCACGGATTCCCAGACAGTCTCCCACACTGGTACTAGCGAGGCCTTAAGCTGTGTAACTTCTGCGATCTGACGAGAGCAGGCACATTCAGCTTAGAATGGCCATTGACGTTAAATGCTTTAATCCATAGTCCTATTTAATCTATTGTGAAACAAAATCTAAACGACATAATAAAAAGCCATCCGCACCACGGATTCCCAGACAGTCTCCCACACTGGTACTAGCGAGGCGTTAAGCTGTGTAACTTCTGCGATCCAACGAGAGCAGGCACATTCAGCTTAGAATGGCCATTGACATTAAATGCTTTAATCCATAGTCCTTTTTAATCGATTGTGAAACAAAATCTAAACGACATAATAAAAAGTCAAGCGCACCACGGATTCCCAGACAGTCTCCCACACTGGTACTAGCGAGGCCTTAAGCTGTATAACTTCTGCGATTTGACGAGAGCCGGCACATTCAGCTTAGAATGGCCATTGACACTAAAAGCCTTAATCCATAGTCCTATTTAATCTATTGTGAAACAAAATCTAAACAACATAATAAAAACTCATCCGCACCACGGATTCCCAGACAGTCTCCCACACTGGTACTAGCGAGGCCTTAAGCTGTGTAACTTCTGCGATCTGACGAGAGCAGGCACATTCAGCTTAGAATGGCCATTGACGTTAAATGTTTTAATCCATAGTCCTATTTAATCTATTGTGAAACAAAATCTAAACGACATAATAAAAAGTCAACCGCACCACGGATTCCCAGACAGTCTCCCACACTGGTACTAATGAGGCGTTAAGCTGTGTAACTTCTGCGATCTAACGAGAGCAGGCACATTCAGCTTAGAATGGCCATTGACATTAAATGCTTTAATCCATAGTCCTTTTTAATCGATTGTGAAACAAAATCTAAACGACATAATAAAAATTCAACCGCACCACGGATTCCCAGACAGTCTCCCACACTGGTACTAGCGAGTCCTTAAGCTGTGTAACTTCTGCGATCTGACGAGAGCAGGCACATTCAGCTTAGAATGGCCATTGACATTAAAAGCCTTAATCCATAGTCCTATTTAATCTATTGTGAAACAAAATCTAAACAACATAATAAAAAGTCAACCGCACCATGGATTAACAGACAGTCTCCCACACTGGTACTAGCGAGGCCTTAAGCTGTGTAACTTCTGCGATCTGACGAGAGCAGGGACATTCAGCTTAGAATGGCCATTGACATTAAATGCTTTAATCCATAGTCCTTTTTAATCGATTGTGAAACAAAATCTAAACGACATAATAAAAATTCAACCACACCACGGATTCCCAGACAGTCTCCCACACTGGTACTAGCGAGGCCTTAAGCTGAGTAACTTCTGCGTTCTGACGAGAGCAGGCACATTCAGCTTAGAATGGCTATTGACGTTAAATGCTTTAATCCATAGTCCTATTTAATCTATTGTGAAACATAATCTAAACGACATAATAAAAAGTCAACCGCACCACGGATTCCCAGACAGTCTCCCACACTGGTACTAGCGAGGCCTTAAGCTGTGTAACTTCTGCGATCTGACGAGAGTAGGGACATTCAGCTTAGAATGGCCATTGACATTAAATGCTTTAATCCATAGTCCTTTTTAATCGATTGTGAAACAAAATCTAAACGACATAATAAAAAGGCAACCGCACCACGGATTCCCAGACAGTCTCCCACACTGGTACTAGCGAGGCCTTAAGCTGTGTAACTTCTGTGTTCTGACGAGAGCAGGCACATTCAGCTTAGAATGGCCATTGACGTTAAATGCTTTAATCCATAGTCCTATTTAATCTATTGTGAAACAAAATCTAAACGACATAATAAAAAGTCAACCGCACCACGGATTCCCAGACAGTCTCCCACACTGGTACTAGCGAGGCCTTAAGCTGTGTAATTTCTGCGATCTGAAGAGAGCAGGCACATTCAGCTTAGAATGGCCATTGACATTAAATGCTTTAATCCATAATCCTTTTTAATCGATTGTGAAACAAAATCTAAACGACATAATAAAAAGTCAACCGCACCACGGATTCCCAGACAGTCTCCCACACTGGTACTAGCGAGGCCTTAAGCTGTGTAACTTCTGCGATCTGACGAGAGCAGGCACATTCAGCTTAGAATGGCCATTGACATTAAATGGTTTAATCCATAGTCCTTTTTAATCGATTGTGAAACAAAATCTAAACGACATAATAAAAAGTTAACCGCACCACGGATTCCCAGACAGTCTCCCACACTGGTACTAGCGAGGCCTTAAGCTGTGTAACTTCTGCGTTCTGACGAGAGCAGGCTCATTCAGCTTAGAATGGACATTAACGTTAAATGCTTTAATCCATAGTCCTATTTAATCTATTGTGAAACAAAATCTAAACGACATAATAAAAAGTCAACCGCACCACGGATTCCCAGACAGTCTCCCACACTGGTACTAGCGAGGCCTTAAGCTGTGTAATTTCTGCGATCTGACGAGAGCAGGCAGATTCAGCTTAGAATGGCCATTGACATTAAATGCTTTAATCCATAGTCCTTTTTAATCGATTGTGAAACAAAATCTAAACGACATAATAAAAAGTCAACCGCACCACGGATTACCAGACAGTCTCCCACACTGGTACTAGCGAGGCCTTAAGCTGTGTAACTTATGCGATCTGACGAGAGCAGGCACATTCAGCTTAGAATGGCCATTGACATTAAATGCTTTAATCCATAGTCCTTTTTAATCGATTGTGAAACAAAATCTAAACGACATAATAAAAAGTAAACCGCACCACGGATTCCCAGACAGTCTCCCACACTGGTACTAGCGAGGCCTTAAGCTGTGTAACTTCTGCGATCTGACGAGAGCACGGACATTCAGCTTAGAATGGCCATTGACATTAAATGCTTTAATCCATAGTCCTTTTTAATCGATTGTGAAACAAAATCTAAACGACATAATAAAATTTCAACCGCACCACGGATTCCCAGACAGTCTCCCACACTGGTACTAGCGAGGCGTTAAGCTGTGTAACTTCTGTGATCTGACGAGAGCAGGCACATTCAGCTTAGAATGGCCATTGACATTAAAAGCCTTAATCCATAGTCCTATTTAATCTATTGTGAAACAAAATCTAAACAACATAATAAAAAGTCAACCGCACCACGGATTCCCAGACAGTCTCCCACACTGGTACTAGCGAGGCCTTAAGCTGTGTAACTTCTGCGATCTGACGAGTGCAGGCACATTCAGCTTAGACTGGCCATTGACGTTAAATGATTTAATCCATAGTCCTATTTAATCTATTGTGAAACAAAATCTAAACGACATAATAAAAAGTCAACCGCACCACGGATTCCCAGACAGTCTCCCACACTGGTACTACCGAGCCCTTTAGCTGTGTAACTTCTGCGATCTGACGAGAGCAGGCACATTCAGCTTAGAATGGCCATTGACATTAAAAGCCTTAATCCATAGTCCTATTTTATCTATTGTGAAACAAAATCTAAACAACATAATAAAAAGTCAACCGCAACACGGATTCCCAGACAGTCTCCCACACTGGTACTAGCGAGGCCTTAAGCTGTGTAACTTCTGCGATCTGACGAGTGCAGGCACATTCAGCTTAGACTGGCCATTGACGTTAAATGATTTAATCCATAGTCCTATTTAATCTATTGTGAAACAAAATCTAAACGACATAATAAAAAGTCAACCGCACCACGGATTCCCAGACAGTCTCCCACACTGGTACTACCGAGCCCTTTAGCTGTGTAACTTCTGCGATCTGACGAGAGCAGGCACACTCAGCTTAGAATGGCCATTGACATTAAAAGCCTTAATCCATAGTCCTATTTTATCTATTGTGAAACAAAATCTAAACAACATAATAAAAAGCCAACCGCACCACGGATTCCCAGACACTCTCCCACACTGGTACTAGCGAGGCCTTAAGCTGTGTAACTTCTGCGATCTGACGAGAGCAGGCACATTCAGCTTAGAATGGCCATTGACGTTAAATGCTTTAATCCATAGTCCTATTTAATCTATTGTGAAAAAAAATCTAAACGACATAATAAAAAGTCAACCGCACCACGGATTCCCAGACAGTCACCCACAATGGTACTAGCGAGGCGTTAAGCTGTGTAACTTCTGCGATCTAACGAGAGCAGGCACATTCAGCTTAGAATGGCCATTGACGTTAAATGCTTTAATCCATAGTCCTTTTTAATGGATTGTGAAACAAAATCTAAACGACATAATAAAAAGTCAACCGCACCACGCATTCCCAGACAGTCTCCCACACTGGTACCAGCGAGGCCTTAAGCTGTGTAACTTCTGCGATCTGACGAGAGCAGGGACATTCAGCTGAGAATGGCCATTGACATTAAAGGCTTTAATCCATAGTCCTTTTTAATCGATTGTGAAACAAAATCTAAACGACATAATAAAAACTCAACCGCACCACGGATTCCCAGACAGTCACCCACACTGGTACTAGCGAGGCCTTAAGCTGTGTAACTTCTGCGTTCGGACGAGAGCAGGCACATTCAGCTTAGAATGGCCATTGACGTTAAATGCTTTAATCCATAGTCCTATTTAATCTATTGTGAAACAAAATCTAAACGACATAATAAAAAGTCAACCGCACCACGGATTCCCAGACAGTCTCCCACACTGGTACTAGCGAGGACTTAAGCTATGTAACTTCTGCGTTCTGACGAGAGCAGGCACATTCAGCTTAGAATGGCCATTGACGTTAAATGCTTTAATCCATAGTCCTTTTTAATCGATTGTGAAACAAAATCTAAACGACATAATAAAAAGTCAACCGCACCACGGATTCCCAGACAGTCTCCCACACTGGTACTACCGAGGCCTTAAGCTGTGTAACTTCTGCGATCTGACGAGAGCAGGCACATTCAGCTTAGAATGGCCATTGACATTAAAAGCCTTAATCCATAGTCCTATTTTATCTATTGTGAAACAAAATCTAAACAACATAATAAAAAGTCAACCACACCACGGATTCCCAGACAGTCTCCCACACTGGTACTAGCGAGGCCTTAAGCTGTGTAACTTCTGCGATCTGACGAGAGCAGGCACATTCAGCTTAGAATGGCCATTGACGTTAAATGCTTTAATCCATAGTCCTATTTAATCTATTGTGAAAAAAAATCTAAACGACATAATAAAAAGTCAACCGCACCACGGATTCCCAGACAGTCAGCCACACTGGTACTAGCGAGGCGTTAAGCTGTGTAACTTCTGCGATCTAACGAGAGCAGGCACATTCCGCTTAGAATGGCCATTGACATTAAATGCTTTAATCCATAGTCCTTTTTAATGGATTGTGAAACAAAATCTAAACGACATAATAAAAAGTCAACCGCACCACGCATTCCCAGACAGTCTCCCACACTGGTACCAGCGAGGCCTTAAGCTGTGTAACTTCTGCGATCTGACGAGAGCAGGGACATTCAGCTGAGAATGGCCATTGACATTAAAGGCTTTAATCCATAGTCCTTTTTAATCGATTGTGAAACAAAATCTAAACGACATAATAAAAACTCAACCGCACCACGGATTCCCAGACAGTCACCCACACTGGTACTAGCGAGGCCTTAAGCTGTGTAACTTCTGCGTTCGGACGAGAGCAGGCACATTCAGCTTAGAATGGCCATTGACATTAAATGCTTTAATCCATAGTCCTATTTAATCTATTGTGAAACAAAATCTAAACGACATAATAAAAAGTCAACCGCACCACGGATTCCCAGACAGTCTCCCACACTGGTACTAGCGAGGCGTTAAGCTGTGTAACTTCTGCGATCTAACGAGAGCAGGCACATTCAGCTTAGAATGAGCATTGACTTTAAATGCTTTAATCCATAGTCCTTTTTAATCGATTGTGAAACAAAATCTAAACGACATAATAAAAAGTCAACCGCACCACGGATTCCCAGACAGTCTCCCACACTGGTACTAGCGAGGCCTTAAGCTGTGTAACTTCTGCGATCTGACGAGAGCAGGCACATTCAGCTTAGAATGGCCATTGACATTAAAAACCTTAATCCATAGTCCTATTTAATCTATTGTGAAACAAAATCTAAACAACATAATAAAAAGTCAACCGCACCACGGATTCCCAGACAGTCTCCCAAAGTGGTACTAGCGAGGACTTAAGCTATGTAACTTCTGCGTTCTGACGAGAGCAGGCACATTCAGCTTAGAATGGCCATTGACGTTAAATGCTTTAATCCATAGTCCTTTTTAATCGATTGTGAAACAAAATCTAAACGACATAATAAAAAGTCAACCGCACCACGGATTCCCAGACAGTCTCCCACACTGGTACTAGCGAGGCCTTAAGCTGTGTAACTTCTGCGATCAGACGAGCGCAGGCACATTCAGCTTAGAATGGCCATTGACATTAAATGCTTTAATCCATAGTCCTTTTTAATCGATTGTGAAACAAAATCTAAACGACATAATAAAAATTCAACCGCACAACGGATTCCGAGACAGTCTCCCACACTGGTACTAGCGAGGCCTTAAGCTGGGTAACTTCTGCAATCTGACGAGAGCAGGCACATTCAGCTTAGAATGGCCATTGACATTAAATGCTTTAATCCATAGTCCTTTTTAATCGATTGTGAAACAAAATCTAAACGACATAATAAAAAGTCAACCGCACCACGGATTCCCAGACAGTCTCCCACACTGGTACTAGGGAGGCGTTAAGCTGTGTAACTTCTGCGATCTAACGAGAGCAGGCACATTCAGCTTAGAATGGCCATTAACATTAAATGCTTTAATCCATAGTCCTTTTTAATCGATTGTGAAACAAAATCTAAACGACATAATAAAAAGTAAACCGCACCACGGATTCCCAGACAGTCTCCCACACTGGTACTAGCGAGGCGTTAAGCTGTGTAACTTCTGCGATCTAACGAGAGCAGGCACATTCAGCTTAGAATGGCCATTAACATTAAATGCTTTAATCCATAGTCCTTTTTAATCGATTGTGAAACATAATCTAAACGACATAATAAAAAGTCAACCACACCACGGATTCCCAGACAGTCTCCCACACTGGTACTAGCGAGGCGTTAAGCTGTGTAACTTCTGCGATCTAACGAGGGCAGGCACATTCAGCTTAGAATGGCAATTGACATTAAATGCTTTAATCCATAGTCCTTTTTAATCGATTGTGAAACAAAATCGAAACGACATAATAAAAAGTCAACCGCACCACGGATTCCCAGACAGTCTCCCACACTGGTACTAGTGAGGCCTTAAGCTGTGTAACTTCTGCGATCTGACGAGAGCAGGCACATTCAGCTTAGAATGGCCATTGACATTGAATGCTTTAATCCATAGTCCTTTTTAATCGATTGTGAAACAAAATCTAAACGACATAATAAAAAGTCAACCGCACCACGGATTCCCAGACAGTCTCCCACACTGGTACTAGCGAGGCCTTAAGCTGTGTAACTTCTGCGTTCTGACGAGAGCAGGGACATTCAGCTTAGAATGGCCATTGACGTTAAATGCTTTAATCCATAGTCCTATTTAATCTATTGTGAAACAAAATCTAAACGACATAATAAAACGTCAACCGCACCACGGATTCCCAGACAGTCTCCCACTCTGGTACTAGCGAGGCCTTAAGCTGTGTAACTTCTGCGATTTGACGAGAGCAGGGACATTCAGCTTAGAATGGCCATAGACGTTAAATGCTTTAATCCATAGTCCTATTTAATCTATTGTGAATCAAAATCTAAACGACATAATAAAAAGTCAACCGCACCACGGATTCCCAGACAGTCTCCCACACTGGTACTAGCGAGGCCTTAAGCTGTGTAACTTCTGCGATCTGACGAGAGCAGGCACATTCAGCTTAGAATGGCCATTGACGTTAAATGCTTTAATCCATAGTCCTTTTTAATCGATTGTGAAACAAAATCTAAACGACATAATAAAAAGTCAACCGCACCACGGATTCCCAGACAGTCTCCCACACTGGTACTAGTGAGGCCTTAAGCGGTGTAACTCCTGCGATCTGACGAGAGCAGGCACATTCAGCTTAGAATGGCCATTAAAACTAAAAGCCTTAATCCATAGTCCTATTTAATCTATTGTGAAACAAAATCTAAACAACACAATAAAAAGTTAACCGCACCACGGATTCCCAGACAGTCTCCCACACTGATACTAGCGAGGCCTTAAGCTGTGTAACTTCTGCGATCTGACGAGAGCAGGGACATTCAGCTTAGAATGGCCATTGACATTAAATGCTTTAATCCATAGTCCTTTTTTATCGATTGTGAAATAAAATCTAAACGACATAATAAAAATTCAACCGCACCACGGATTCCCAGACAGTCTCCCACACTGTTACTAGCGAGGCCTTAAGCTGTGTAACTTCCGCGTTCTGACGAGAGCAGGCACATTCAGCATAGAATGGCCATTGACGTTAAATGCTTTAATCCATAGTCCTATTTCATCTATTGTGAAACAAAATCTAAACGACATAATAAAAAGTCAACAGCACCACGGATTCCCAGACAGTCTCCCACACTGGTACTAGCGAGGCCTTAAGCTGTGTAACTTCTGCGATCTGACGAGAGCAGGCACATTCAGCTTAGAATGGCCATTGACGTTAAATGCTTTAATCCATAGTCCTATTTAATCTATTGTGAAACAAAATCTAAACGACATAATAAAAAGCCATCCGCACCACGGATTCCCAGACAGTATCCCACACTGGTACTAGCGAGGCGTTAAGCTGTGTAACTTCTGCGATCCAACGAGAGCAGGTACATTCAGCTTAGAATGGCCATTGACATTAAATGCTTTAATCCATAGTCCTTTTTAATCGATTGTGAAACAAAATCTAAACGACATAATAAAAAGTCAAGCGCACCACGGATTCCCAGACAGTCTCCCACACTGGTACTAGCGAGGCCTTAAGCTGTATAACTTCTGCGATTTGACGAGAGCCGGCACATTCAGCTTAGAATGGCCATTGACACTAAAAGCCTTAATCCATAGTCCTATTTAATCTATTGTGAAACAAAATCTAAACAACATAATAAAAACTCATCCGCACCACGGATTCCCAGACAGTCTCCCACACTGGTACTAGCGAGGCCTTAAGCTGTGTAACTTCTGCGATCTGACGAGAGCAGGCACATTCAGCTTAGAATGGCCATTGACGTTAAATGTTTTAATCCATAGTCCTATTTAATCTATTGTGAAACAAAATCTAAACGACATAATAAAAAGTCAACCACACCACGTATTCCCAGACAGTCTCCCACACTGGTACTAGCGAGGCGTTAAGCTGTGTAACTTCTGCGATCTAACGAGAGCAGGCACATTCAGCTTAGAATGGCCATTGACATTAAATGCTTTAATCCATAGTCCTTTTTAATCGATTGTGAAACAAAATCTAAACGACATAATAAAAAGTCAACCGCACCACGGATTCCCAGACAGTCTCCCACACTGGTACTAGGGAGGCCTTAAGCTGTGTAACTTCTGCGATCTGACGAGAGCAGGCACATTCAGCTTAGAATGGCCATTGACATTAAATTCATTAATCCATAGTCCTTTTTAATCGATTGTGAAACAAAATCTAAATGACATAATAAAAAGTCAACCGCACCACGAATTCCCAGACAGTCTCCCACACTGGTACTAGCGAGGCCTTAAGCTGTGTAACTTCTGCGATCTGACGAGAGTAGGGACATTCAGCTTAGAATGGCCATTGACATTGAATGCTTTAATCCATAGTCCTTTTTAATCGATTGTGAAACAAAATCTAAACGACATAATAAAAATTCAACCGCACCACGGATTCCCAGACAGTCTCCCACACTGGTACTAGCGAGGCCTTAAGCTGTGTAACTTCTGCGATCTGACGAGAGCAGGCACATTCAGCTTAGAATGGCCATTGACGTTAAATGCTTTAATCCATAGTCCTATTTAATCTATTGTGAAACAAAATCTAAACGACATAATAAAAAGTCAACCGCACCACGGATTCCCAGAGAGTCTCCCACACTGGTACTAATGAGGCGTTAAGCTGTGTAACTTCTGCGATCTAACGAGAGCAGGCACATTCAGCTTAGAATGGCCATTGACATTAAATGCTTTAATCCATAGTCCTTTTTAATCGATTGTGAAACAAAATCTAAACGACATAATAAAAAGTCAACCGCACCACGGATTCCCAGACAGTCTCCCACACTGGTACTAGCGAGGCCTTAAGCTGTGTAATTTCTGCGATCTGACGAGAGCAGGCACATTCAGCTTAGAATGGCCATTGACATTAAATGCTTTAATCCATAGTCCTTTTTAATCGATTGTGAAACAAAATCTAAACGACATAATAAAAAGTCAACCGCACCACGGATTCCCAGACAGTCTCCCACACTGGTACTAGCGAGGCCTTAAGCTGTGTAACTTATGTGATCTGACGAGAGCAGGCACATTCAGCTTAGAATGGCCATTGACATTAAATGCTTTAATCCATAGTCCTTTTTAATCGATTGTGAAACAAAATCTAAACGACATAATAAAAAGTAAACCGCACCACGGATTCCCAGACAGTCTCCCACACTGGTACTAGCGAGGCCTTAAGCTGTGTAACTTCTGCGATCTGACGAGAGCACGGACATTCAGCTTAGAATGGCCATTGACATTAAATGCTTTAATCCATAGTCCTTTTTAATCGATTGTGAAACAAAATCTAAACGACATAATAAAATTTCAACTGCACCACGGATTCCCAGACAGTCTCCCACACTGGTACTAGCGAGGCGTTAAGCTGTGTAACTTCTGTGATCTGACGAGAGCAGGCACATTCAGCTTAGAATGGCCATTGACATTAAAAGCCTTAATCCATAGTCCTATTTAATCTATTGTGAAACAAAATCTAAACAACATAATAAAAAGTCAACCGCACCACGGATTCCCAGACAGTCTCCCACACTGGTACTAGCGAGGCCTTAAGCTGTGTAACTTCTGCGATCTGACGAGTGCAGGCACATTCAGCTTAGACTGGCCATTGACGTTAAATGATTTAATCCATAGTCCTATTTAATCTATTGTGAAACAAAATCTAAACGACATAATGAAAAGTCAACCGCACCACGGATTCCCAGACAGTCTCCCACACTGGTACTACCGAGGCCTTAAGCTGTGTAACTTCTGCGATCTGACGAGAGCAGGCACATTCAGCTTAGAATGGCCATTGACATTAAAAGCCTTAATCCATAGTCCTATTTTATCTATTGTGAAACAAAATCTAAACAACATAATAAAAAGTCAACCGCACCACGGATTCCCAGACAGTCTCCCACACTGGTACTAGCGAAGCCTTAAGCTGTGTAACTTCTGCGATCTGACGAGAGCAGGCACATTCAGCTTAGAATGGCCATTGACGTTAAATGCTTTAATCCATAGTCCTATTTAATCTATTGTGAAAAAAAATCTAAACGACATAATAAAAAGTCAACCGCACCACGGATTCCCAGACAGTCACCCACACTGGTACTAGCGAGGCGTTAAGCTGTGTAACTTCTGCGATCTAACGAGAGCAGGCACATTCCGCTTAGAATGGCCATTGACATTAAATGCTTTAATCCATAGTCCTTTTTAATGGATTGTGAAACAAAATCTAAACGACATAATAAAAAGTCAACCGCACCACGCATTCCCAGACAGTCTCCCACACTGGTACCAGCGAGGCCTTAAGCTGTGTAACTTCTGCGATCTGACGAGAGCAGGGACATTCAGCTGAGAATGGCCATTGACATTAAAGGCTTTAATCCATAGTCCTTTTTAATCGATTGTGAAACAAAATCTAAACGACATAATAAAAACTCAACCGCACCACGGATTCCCAGACAGTCACCCACACTGGTACTAGCGAGGCCTTAAGCTGTGTAACTTCTGCGTTCGGACGAGAGCAGGCACATTCAGCTTAGAATGGCCATTGACGTTAAATGCTTTAATCCATAGTCCTATTTAATCTATTGTGAAACAAAATCTAAACGACATAATAAAAAGTCAACCGCACCACGGATTCCCAGACAGTCTCCCACACTGGTACTAGCGAGGACTTAAGCTATGTAACTTCTGCGTTCTGACGAGAGCAGGCACATTCAGCTTAGAATGGCCATTGACGTTAAATGCTTTAATCCATAGTCCTTTTTAATCGATTGTGAAACAAAATCTAAACGACATAATAAAAAGTCAACCGCACCACGGATTCCCAGACAGTCTCCCACACTGGTACTACCGAGGCCTTAAGCTGTGTAACTTCTGCGATCTGACGAGAGCAGGCACATTCAGCTTAGAATGGCCATTGACATTAAAAGCCTTAATCCATAGTCCTATTTTATCTATTGTGAAACAAAATCTAAACAACATAATAAAAAGTCAACCACACCACGGATTCCCAGACAGTCTCCCACACTGGTACTAGCGAGGCCTTAAGCTGTGTAACTTCTGCGATCTGACGAGAGCAGGCACATTCAGCTTAGAATGGCCATTGACATTAAATGCTTTAATCCATAGTCCTATTTAATCTATTGTGAAAAAAAATCTAAACGACATAATAAAAAGTCAACCGCACCACGGATTCCCAGACAGTCACCCACACTGGTACTAGCGAGGCGTTAAGCTGTGTAACTTCTGCGATCTAACGAGAGCAGGCACATTCCGCTTAGAATGGCCATTGACATTAAATGCTTTAATCCATAGTCCTTTTTAATGGATTGTGAAACAAAATCTAAACGACATAATAAAAAGGCAACCGCACCACGCATTCCCAGACAGTCTCCCACACTGGTACCAGCGAGGGCTTAAGCTGTGTAACTTCTGCGATCTGACGAGAGCAGGGACATTCAGCTGAGAATGGCCATTGACATTAAAGGCTTTAATCCATAGTCCTTTTTAATCGATTGTGAAACAAAATCTAAACGACATAATAAAAACTCAACCGCACCACGGATTCCCAGACAGTCACCCACACTGGTACTAGCGAGGCCTTAAGCTGTGTAACTTCTGCGTTCGGACGAGAGCAGGCACATTCAGCTTAGAATGGCCATTGACGTTAAATGCTTTAATCCATAGTCCTATTTAATCTATTGTGAAACAAAATCTAAACGACATAATAAAAACTCAACCGCACCACGGATTCCCAGACAGTCTCCCACACTGGTACTAGCGACGCCTTAAGCTGTGTAACTTCTGCGATCTGACGAGAGCAGGCACATTCAGCTTAGAATGGCCATTAACATTAAAAGCCTTAATCCATAGTCCTATTTAATCTATTGTGAAACAAAATCTAAACAACATAATAAAAAGTCAACCGCACCACGGATTCCCAGACAGTCTCCCACACTGGTACTAGCGAGGACTTAAGCTATGTAACTTCTGCGTTCTGACGAGAGCAGGCACATTCAGCTTAGAATGGCCATTGACGTTAAATGCTTTAATCCATAGTCCTTTTTAATCGATTGTGAAACAAAATCTAAACGACATAATAAAAAGTCAACCGCACCACGGATTCCCAGACAGTCTCCCACACTGGTACTAGCGAGGCCTTAAGCTGTGTAACTTCTGCGATCTGACGAGCGCAGGCACATTCAGCTTAGAATGGCCATTGACATTAAATGCTTTAATCCATAGTCCTTTTTAATCGATTGTGAAACAAAATCTAAACGACATAATAAAAATTCAACCGCACAACGGATTCCGAGACAGTCTCCCACACTGGTACTAGCGAGGCCTTAAGCTGGGTAACTTCTGCGATCTGACGAGAGCAGGCACATTCAGCTTAGAATGGCCATTGACATTAAATGCTTTAATCCATAGTCCTTTTTAATCGATTGTGAAACAAAATCTAAACGACATAATAAAAAGTCAACCGCACTACGGATTCCCAGACAGTCTCCCACACTGGTACTAGGGAGGCGTTAAGCTGTGTAACTTCTGCGATCTAACGAGAGCAGGCACATTCAGCTTAGAATGGCCATTAACATTAAATGCTTTAATCCATAGTCCTTTTTAATCGATTGTGAAACAAAATCTAAACGACATAATAAAAAGTAAACCGCACCACGGATTCCCAGACAGTCTCCCACACTGGTACTAGCGAGGCCTTAAGCTGTGTAACTTCTGCTATCTGACAAGAGCAGGCACATTCAGCTTAGAATGGCCATTAACATTAAAAGCCTTAATCCATAGTCCTATTTAATCTATTGTGAAACAAAATCTAAACAACATAATAAAAAGTTAACCGCACCACGGATTTCCAGACAGTCTCCCACACTGGTACTAGCGAGGCCTCAAGCTGTGTAACTTCTGCGATCTGACGAGAGCAGGGACATTCAGTTTAGAATGGCCATTGACATTAAATGCTTTAATCCATAGTCCTTTTTAATCGATTGTGAAACAAAATCTAAACGACATAATAAAAATTCAACCGCACCACGGATTCCCAGACAGTCTCCCACACTGGAACTAGCGAGGCCTTAAGCTGTCTAACTTCTGCTTTCTGACGAGAGCAGGCACATTCAGCTTAGAATGGCTATTGACGTTAAATGCTTTAATCCATAGTCCTATTTAATCTATTGTGAAACATAATCTAAACGACATAATAAAAAGTCAACCACACCACGGATTCCCAGACAGTCTCCCACACTGGTACTAGCGAGGCGTTAAGCTGTGTAACTTCTGCGATCTAACGAGGGCAGGCACATTCAGCTTAGAATGGCAATTGACATTAAATGCTTTAATCCATAGTCCTTTTTAATCGATTGTGAAACAAAATCGAAACGACATAATAAAAAGTCAACCGCACCACGGATTCCCAGACAGTCTCCCACACTGGCACTAGCGAGGCCTTAAGCTGTGTAACTTCTGCGATCTGACGAGAGCAGGCACATTCAGCATAGAATGGCCATTGACATTAAAAGCCTTAATCCATAGTCCTATTTAATCTATTGTGAAACAAAATCTAAACAACATAATAAAAAGTCAACCGCACCACGGATTCCCAGACAGTCTCCCACACTGGTACTAGTGAGGCCTAAAGCTGTGTAACTTCTGCGATCTGACGAGAGCAGGCACATTCAGCTTAGAATGGCCATTGACGTTAAATGCTTTAATCCATAGTCCTATTTAATCTATTGTGAAAAAAAATCTAAACGACATAATAAAAAGTCAACCGCACCACGGATTCCCAGACAGTCACCCACACTGGTACTAGCGAGGCGTTAAGCTGTGTAACTTCTGCGATCTAACGAGAGCAGGCACATTCCGCTTAGAATGGCCATTGACATTAAATGCTTTAATCCATAGTCCTTTTTAATGGATTGTGAAACAAAATCTAAACGACATAATAAAAAGGCAACCGCACCACGCATTCCCAGACAGTCTCCCACACTGGTACCAGCGAGGCCTTAAGCTGTGTAACTTCTGCGATCTGACGAGAGCAGGGACATTCAGCTGAGAATGGCCATTGACATTAAAGGCTTTAATCCATAGTCCTTTTTAATCGATTGTGAAACAAAATCTAAACGACATAATAAAAACTCAACCGCACCACGGATTCCCAGACAGTCACCCACACTGGTACTAGCGAGGCCTTAAGCTGTGTAACTTCTGCGTTCGGACGAGAGCAGGCACATTCAGCTTAGAATGGCCATTGACGTTAAATGCTTTAATCCATAGTCCTATTTAATCTATTGTGAAACAAAATCTAAACGACATAATAAAAAGTCAACCGCACCACGGATTCCCAGACAGTCTCCCACACTGGTACTAGCGACGCCTTAAGCTGTGTAACTTCTGCGATCTGACGAGAGCAGGCACATTCAGCTTAGAATGGCCATTAACATTAAAAGCCTTAATCCATAGTCCTATTTAATCTATTGTGAAACAAAATCTAAACAACATAATAAAAAGTCAACCGCACCACGGATTCCCAGACAGTCTCCCACACTGGTACTAGCGAGGACTTAAGCTATGTAACTTCTGCGTTCTGACGAGAGCAGGCACATTCAGCTTAGAATGGCCATTGACGTTAAATGCTTTAATCCATAGTCCTTTTTAATCGATTGTGAAACAAAATCTAAACGACATAATAAAAAGTCAACCGCACCACGGATTCCCAGACAGTCTCCCACACTGGTACTAGCGAGGCCTTAAGCTGTGTAACTTCTGCGATCTGACGAGCGCAGGCACATTCAGCTTAGAATGGCCATTGACATTAAATGCTTTAATCCATAGTCCTTTTTAATCGATTGTGAAACAAAATCTAAACGACATAATAAAAATTCAACCGCACAACGGATTCCGAGACAGTCTCCCACACTGGTACTAGCGAGGCCTTAAGCTGGGTAACTTCTGCGATCTGACGAGAGCAGGCACATTCAGCTTAGAATGGCCATTGACATTAAATCCTTTAATCCATAGTCCTTTTTAATCGATTGTGAAACAAAATCTAAACGACATAATAAAAAGTCAACCGCACTACGGATTCCCAGACAGTCTCCCACACTGGTACTAGCGAGGCCTCAAGCTGTGTAACTTCTGCGATCTGACGAGAGCAGGGACATTCAGTTTAGAATGGCCATTGACATTAAATGCTTTAATCCATAGTCCTTTTTAATCGATTGTGAAACAAAATCTAAACGACATAATAAAAATTCAACCGCACCACGGATTCCCAGACAGTCTCCCACACTGGAACTAGCGAGGCCTTAAGCTGTCTAACTTCTGCTTTCTGACGAGAGCAGGCACATTCAGCTTAGAATGGCTATTGACGTTAAATGCTTTAATCCATAGTCCTATTTAATCTATTGTGAAACATAATCTAAACGACATAATAAAAAGTCAACCACACCACGGATTCCCAGACAGTCTCCCACACTGGTACTAGCGAGGCGTTAAGCTGTGTAACTTCTGCGATCTAACGAGGGCAGGCACATTCAGCTTAGAATGGCAATTGACATTAAATGCTTTAATCCATAGTCCTTTTTAATCGATTGTGAAACAAAATCGAAACGACATAATAAAAAGTCAACCGCACCACGGATTCCCAGACAGTCTCCCACACTGGCACTAGCGAGGCCTTAAGCTGTGTAACTTCTGCGATCTGACGAGAGCAGGCACATTCAGCTTAGAATGGCCATTGACATTAAAAGCCTTAATCCATAGTCCTATTTAATCTATTGTGAAACAAAATCTAAACAACATAATAAAAAGTCAACCGCACCACGGATTCCCAGACAGTCTCCCACACTGGTACTAGTGAGGCCTAAAGCTGTGTAACTTCTGCGATCTGACGAGAGCAGGCACATTCAGCTTAGAATGGCCATTGACATTGAATGCTTTAATCCATAGTCCTTTTTAATCGATTGTGAAACAAAATCTAAACGACATAATAAAAAGTCAACCGCACCACGGATTCCCAGACAGTCTCCCACACTGGTACTAGCGAGGCCTTAAGCTGTGTAACTTCTGCGTTCTGACGAGAGCAGGGACATTCAGCTTAGAATGGCCATTGACGTTAAATGCTTTAATCCATAGTCCTATTTAATCTATTGTGAAACAAAATCTAAACGACATAATACAACGTCAACCGCACCACGGATTCCCAGACAGTCTCCCACACTGGTACTAGCGAGGCCTTAAGCTGTGTAACTTCTGCGATTTGACGAGAGCAGGCACATTCAGCTTAGAATGGCCATTGACGTTAAATACTTTAATCCATAGTCCTATTTAATCTATTGTGAAACAAAATCTAAACGACATAATAAAAAGTCAACCGCACCACGGATTCCCAGACATGCTCCCACACTGGTACTAGCGAGGCCTTAAGCTGTGTAACTTCTGCGATCTGACGAGAGCAGGCACATTCAGCTTAGAATGGCCATTGACGTTAAATGCTTTAATCCATAGTCCTTTTTAATCGATTGTGAAACAAAATCTAAACGACATAATAAAAAGTCAACCGCACCACGGATTCCCAGACAGTCTCCCACACTGGTACTAGCGAGGCCTTAAGCTGTGTAACTTCTGCGTTCTGACGAGAGCAGGCACATTCAGCTTAGAATGGCCATTGACGTTAAATGCTTTAATCCATAGTCCTATTTAATCTATTGTGAAACAAAATCTAAACAACATAATAAAAAGTCAACCGCACCACGGATTCCCAGACAGTCTCCCACACTGGTACTAGCGAGGCCTTAAGCTGTGTAATTTCTGCGATCTGACGAGAGCAGGCACATTCAGCTTAGAATGGCCATTGACATCAAATGCTTTAATCCATAGTCCTTTTTAATCGATTGTGAAACAAAATCTAAACGACATAATAAAAAGTCAACCGCACCACGGATTCCCAGACAGTCTCCCACACTGGTACTAGCGAGGCCTTAAGCTGTGTAACTTCTGCGATCTGACGAGAGCAGGCACATTCAGCTTAGAATGGCCATTGACATTAAATGCTTTAATCCATAGTCCTTTTTAATCGATTGTGAAACAAAATCTAAACGACATAATAAAAAGTCAACCGCACCACGGATTCCCAGACAGTCTCCCACCCTGTTACTAGCGAGGCCTTAAGCTGTGTAACTTCTGCGATCTGACGAGAGCAGGGACATTCAGCTTAGAATGGCCATTGACATTAAATGCTTTAATCCATAGTCCTTTTTAATCGATTGTGAAACAAAATCTAAACGACATAATAAAAATTCAACCGCACCACGGATTCCCAGACAGTCTCCCACACTGGTACTAGCTGGGCGTTAAGCTGTGTAACTTCTGCGATCTGACGAGAGCAGGCACATTCAGCTTAGAATGGCCATTGACATTAAAAGCCTTAATCCATAGTCCTATTTAATCTATTGTGAAACAAAATCTAAACAACATAATAAAAAGTCAACCGCACCACGGATTCCCAGACAGTCTCCCACACTGGTACTAGCGAGGCCTTAAGCTGTGTAACTTCTGCGATCTGACGAGAGCAGGGACATTCAGCTTAGAATGGCCATTTACATTAAATTCTTTAATCCATAGTCCTTTTTAATCGATTGTGAAACAAAATCTAAACGACATAATAAAAATTCAACTGCACCACGGATTCCCAGACAGTCTCCCACACTGGTACTAGCGAGGCCTTAAGCTGTGTAACTTCTGGGTTCTGACTAGAGCAGGCACATTCAGCTTAGAATGGCCATTGACGTTAAATGCTTTAATCCATAGTCCTATTTAATCTATTGTGAAACAAAATCTAAACGACATAATAAAAAGTCAACCGCACCACGGATTCCCAGACAGTCTCCCACACTGGTACTAGCGAGGCGTTAAGCTGTGTAACTTCTGCGATCTAACGAGGGCAGGCACATTCAGCTTAGAATAGCCATTGACATTAAATGCTTTAATCCACAGTCCTTTTTAATCGATTGTGAAACAAAATCTAAACGACATAATAAAAAGTCAACCGCACCACGGATTCCCAGACAGTCTCCCACACTGGTACTAGCGAGGCCTTAAGCTGTGTAACTTCTGCGATCTGACGAGAGCAGGCACATTCAGCTTAGAATGGCCATTGACATTAAAAGCCTTAATCCATAGTCCTATTTAATCTATTGTGAAACAAAACCTAAAAACATAATAAAAAGTCAACCGCACCACGGATTCCCAGACAGTTTCCCACACTGGTACTAGCGAGGAGTTAAGCTGTGTAACTTCTGCGATCTGACGAGAGCAGGCACATTCAGCTTAGAATGGGCATTAACATTAAAAGCTTTAATCCATAGTCCTATTTAATCTATTGTGAAACAAAATCTAAACAACATAATAAAAAGTCAACCGCACCACACATTCCCAGACAGTCTCCCACACTGGTACCAGCGAGGCCTTAAGCTGTGTAACTTCTGCGATCTGAAGAGAGCAGGGACATTCAGCTTAGAATGGCCATTGACATTAAATGCTTTAATCCATATTCCTTTTTAATCGATTGTGAAACAAAATCTAAACGACATAATAAAAAGTCAACCGCACCACGGATTCCCAGACAGTCTCCCACACTGGTACTTGCGAGGCCTTAAGCTGTGTAACTTCTGCGATCTGACGAGAGCAGGCACATTCAGCTTAGAATGGCCATTGACATTAAATGCTTTAATCCATAGTCCTTTTTAATCGATTGTGAAACAAAATCTAAACGACATAATAAAAAGTCAACAGCACCACGGATTCCCAGACAGTCTCCCACACTGGTACTAGCGAGGCCTTAAGCTGTGTAACTTCTGCGATCTGACGAGAGCAGGGACATTCAGCTTAGAATGGCCATTGACATTAAATGGTTTAATCCATAGTCCTTTTTAATCGATTGTGAAACAAAATCTAAACGACATAATAAAAATTCAACCACACAACGGATTCCGGGACAGTCTCCCACACTGGTACTAGCGAGGCCTTAAGCTGGGTAACTTCTGCGATCTGACGAGAGCAGGCACATTCAGCTTAGAATGGCCATTGACATTAAATGCTTTAATCCATAGTCCTTTTTAATCGATTGTGAAACAAAATCTAAACGACATAATAAAAAGTCAACCGCACCACAGACAGTCTCCCACACTAGTACTAGCGAGGCCTTAAGCTGTGTAACTTCTGCGATCTGACGAGAGCAGGCACATTCAGCTTAGAATGGCCATTGACATTAAAGACTTTAATCCATAGTCCTTTTTAATCGATTGTGAAAAAAAATCTAAACGACATAATAAAAACTCAACCGCACCACGGATTCCCAGACAGTCTCCCACACTGGTACTAGCGAGGCCTTAAGCTGTGTAACTTCTGCGTTCGGACGAGAGCAGGCACATTCAGCTTAGAATGGCCATTGACGTTAAATGCTTTAATCCATAGTCCTATTTAATCTATTGTGAAACAAAATCTAAACGACATAATAAAAAGTCAACCGCACCACGGATTCCCAGACAGTCTCCCACACTGGTACTAGCGAGGCGTTTAGCTGTGTAACTTCTGCGATCTAACGAGAGCAGGCACATCCAGCTTAGAATGAGCATTGACTTTAAATGCTTTAATCCATAGTCCTTTTTAATCGATTGTGAAACAAAATCTAAACGACATAATAAAAAGTCAACCGCACCACGGATTCCCAGACAGTCTCCCACACTGGTACTAGCGAGGCCTTAAGCTGTGTAACTTCTGCGATCTGACGAGAGCAGGCACATTCAGCTTAGAATGGCCATTGACATTAAAAGTCTTAATCCATAGTCCTATTTAATCTATTGTGAAACAAAATCTAAACAACATAATAAAAAGTCAACCGCACCACGGCTTCCCAGACAGTCTCCCACACTGGTACTAGCGAGGACTTAAGCTATGTAACTTCTGCGTTCTGACGAGAGCAGGCACATTCAGCTTAGAATGGCCATTGACGTTAAATGCTTTAATCCATAGTCCTTTTTAATCGATTGTGAAACAAAATCTAAACGACATAATAAAAATTCAACCGCACCACGGATTCCTAGACAGTCTCCCACACTGGTACTAGGGAGGCCTTAAGCAGTGTAACTTCTGCAATCTGACGAGAGCAGGCACATTCAGCTTAGAATGGCCATTGACATTAAATGCTTTAATCCATAGTCCTTTTTAATCGATTGTGAAACAAAATCTAAACGACATAATAAAAAGTCAACCGAACCACGGATTCCCAGACAGTCTCCCACACTGGTACTAGCGAGGCCTTAAGCTGTGTAACTTCTGCGATCTGACGAGAGCAGGCACATTCAGCTTAGAATGGCCATTGACATTAAAAGCCTTAATCCATAGTCCTATTTAATCTATTGTGAAACAAAATCTAAACAACATAATAAAAAGTCAACCGCACCACGGATTCCCAGACAGTCTCCCACACTGGTACTAGCGAGGCCTTAAGCTGTGTAACTTCTGCGATCTGACGAGAGCAGGCACATTCAGCTTAGAATGGCCATTGACGTTAAATGCTTTAATCCATAGTCCTATTTAATCGATTGTGAAACAAAATCTAAACGACATAATAAAAATTCAACCGCACCACGGATTCCTAGACAGTCTCCCACACTGGTACTAGGGAGGCCTTAAGCAGTGTAACTTCTGCAATCTGACGAGAGCAGGCACATTCAGCTTAGAATGGCCATTGACATTAAATGCTTTAATCCATAGTCCTTTTTAATCGATTGTGAAACAAAATCTAAACGACATAATAAAAAGTCAACCGCACCACGGATTCCCAGACAGTAACCCACACTGGTACTAGCGAGACGTTAAGCTGTGTAACTTCTGCGATCTAACCAGAGCAGGCACATTCAGCTTAGAATGGCCATTGACATTAAATGCTTTAATCCATAGTCCTTTTTAATCGATTGTGAAACAAAATCGAAACGACATAATAAAAAGTGAACCGCACCACGGATTCCCAGACAGTCTCCCACACTGGTACTAGCGAGGCCTTAAGCTGTGTAACTTCTGCGTTGGGACGAGAGCAGGCACATTCAGCTTAGAATGGCCATTGACGTTAAATGCTTTAATCCATAGTCCTATTTAATCTATTGTGAAACAAAATCTAAACGACATAATAAAAAGTCAACCGCACCACGGATTTCCAGACAGTCTCCCACACTGGTACTAGCGAGGCGTTAAGCTGTGTAACTTCTGCGATCTAATGAGAGCAGGCACATTCAGCTTAGAATGAGCATTGACTTTAAATGCTTTAATCCATAGTCCTTTTTAATCGATTGTGAAACAAAATCTAAACGACATAATAAAAAGTCAACCGCACCACGGATTCCCAGACAGTCTCCCACACTGGTACTAGCGAGGCCTTAAGATGTGTAACTTCTGCGATCTGACGAGAGCAGGCACATTCAGCTTAGAATGGCCAATGACATTAAATGCTTTAATCCATAGTCCTTTTTAATCGATTGTGAAACAAAATCTAAACGACATAATAAAAAGTCAACAGCACCACGGATTCCCAGACAGTCTCCCACACTGGTACTAGCGAGGCCTTAAGCTGTGTAACTTCCGCGATCTGACGAGAGCAGGGACATTCAGCTTAGAATGGCCATTGACATTAAATGCTTTAATCCATAGTCCTTTTTAATCGATTGTGAAACAAAATCTAAACGACATAATAAAAAGTCAACCGCACCACGGATTCCCAGACAGTCTCCCACACTGGTACTAGCGAGGGCTTAAGCTGTGTAACTTCTGCGTTCGGACGAGAGCAGGCACATTCAGCTTAGAATGGCCATTGACGTTAAATGCTTTAATCCATAGTCCTATTTAATCTATTGTGAAACAAAATCTAAACGACATAATGAAAAGTCAACCGCACCACGGATTCCCAGACAGTCTCCCACACTGGTACTAGCGAGGCGTTTAGCTGTGTAACTTCTGCGATCTAACGAGAGCAGGCACATCCAGCTTAGAATGAGCATTGACTTTAAATGCTTTAATCCATAGTCCTTTTTAATCGATTGTGAAACAAAATCTAAACGACATAATAAAAAGCCAACCGCACCACGGATTCCCAGACAGTCTCCCACACTGGTACTAGCGAGGCCTTAAGCTGTGTAACTTCTGCGATCTGACGAGAGCAGGCACATTCAGCTTAGAATGGCCATTGACATTAAAAGTCTTAATCCATAGTCCTATTTAATCTATTGTGAAACAAAATCTAAACAACATAATAAAAAGTCAACCGCACCACGGATTCCCAGACAGTCTCCCACACTGGTACTAGCGAGGACTTAAGCTATGTAACTTCTGCGTTCTGACGAGAGCAGGCACATTCAGCTTAGAATGGCCATTGACGTTAAATGCTTTAATCCATAGTCCTTTTTAATCGATTGTGAAACAAAATCTAAACGACATAATAAAAATTCAACCGCACCACGGATTCCTAGACAGTCTCCCACACTGGTACTAGCGAGGCCTTAAGCAGTGTAACTTCTGCGATCTGACGAGAGCAGGCACATTCAGCTTAGAATGGCCATTGACATTAAATGCTTTAATCCATAGTCCTTTTTAATCGATTGTGAAACAAAATCTAAACGACATAATAAAAAGTCAACAGCACCACGGATTCCCAGACAGTCTCCCACACTGGTACTAGCGAGGCCTTAAGCTGTGTAACTTCTGCGATCTGACGAGAGCAGGCACATTCAGCTTAGAATGGCCATTGACGTTAAATGCTTTAATCCATAGTCCTATTTAATCTATTGTGAAACAAAATCTAAACGACATAATAAAAAGTCAACCGCACCACGGATTCCCAGACAGTCTCCCACACTGGTACTAGCGAGGCGTTACGCTGTGTAACTTCTGCGATCTAACGAGAGCAGGCACATTCAGCTTAGAATGGCCATTGACTTTAAATGCTTTAATCCATAGTCCTTTTTAATCGATTGTGAAACAAAATCTAAACGACATAATATGAAGTCAACCGCACCACGGATTCCCAGACAGTCTCCCACACTGGTACTAGGGAGGCCTTAAGCTGTGTAACTTCTGCGATCTGACGAGAGCATGCACATTCAGCTTAGAATGGCCATTGACATTAAAAGCCTTAATCCATAGTCCTATTTAATCTATTGTGAAACAAAATCTAAACAACATAATAAAAAGTCAACCGCACCACGGATTCCCAGACAGTCTCCCACACTGGTACTAGCGAGGACTTAAGCTATGTAACTTCTGCGTTCTGACGAGAGCAGGCACATTCAGCTTAGAATGGCCATTGACGTTAAATGCTTTAATCCATAGTCCTTTTTAATCGATTGTGAAACAAAATCTAAACGACATAATAAAAAGTCAACCGCACCACGGATTCCAAGACAGTCTCCCACACAGGTACTAGCGAGGCCTTAAGCTGTGTAACTTCTGCGATCTGACGAGAGCAGGCACATTCAGCTTAGAATGGCCATTGACATTAAATGCTTTAATCCATAGTCCTTTTTAATCGATTGTGAAACAAAATCTAAACGACATAATAAAAAGTCAACAGCACCACGGATTCCCAGACAGTCTCCCACACTGGTACTAGCGAGGCCTTAAGCTGTGTAACTTCTGCGATCTGACGAGAGCAGGGACATTCAGCTTAGAATGGCCATTGACATGAAATGCTTTAATCCATAGTCCTTTTTAATCGATTCTGAAACAAAATCTAAACGACATAATAAAAATTCAACCGCACAACGGATTCCGAGACAGTCTCCCACACTGGTACTAGCGAGGCCTTAAGCTGGGTAACTTCTGCTATCTGACGAGAGCAGGCACATTCAGCTTAGAATGGCCATTGACGTTAAATGGTTTAATCCATAGTCCTATTTAATCTATTGTGAAACAAAATCTAAACGACATAATAAAAAGTCAACCGCACCACGGATTCCCAGACAGTCTCCCACACTGGTACTAGGAAGGCGTTAAGCTGTGTAACTTCTGCGATCTAACGAGAGCAGGCACATTCAGCTTAGAATGGCCATTAACATTAAATGCTTTAATCCATAGTCCTTTTTAATCGATTGTGAAACAAAATCTAAACGACATAATAAAAAGTCAACCGCACCACGGACTCCCAGACAGTCTCCCACACTGGTACTAGCGAGGCCTTAAGCTGTGTAACTTCTGCGATCTGACGAGAGCAGGCACATTCAGCTTAGAATGGCAATTGACATTAAAAGCCTTAATCCATAGTCCTATTTAATCTATTGTGATACAAAATCTAAACAACATAATAAAAAGTCAACCGCACCATGGATTCCCAGACAGTCTCCCACACTGGTACTAGCGAGGCCTTAAGCTGTGTAACTTCTGCGATCTGACGAGAGCAGGGACATTCAGTTTAGAATGGCCATTGACATTAAATGCTTTAATCCATAGTCCTTTTTAATCGATTGTGAAACAAAATCTAAACGACATAATAAAAATTCAACCGCACCACGGATTCCCACACTGGTACTAGCGAGGCCTTAAGCTGTGTAACTTCTGCGTTCTGACGAGAGCAGGCACATTCAGCTTAGAATGGCTATTGGCGTTAAATGCTTTAATCCATAGTCCTATTTAATCTATTGTGAAACATAATCTAAACGACATAATAAAAAGTCAACCGCACCACGGATTCCCAGACAGTCTCCCACACTGGTACTAGTGAGGCCTTAAGCTGTGTAACTTCTGCGATCTGACGAGAGCAGGCACATTCAGCTTAGAATGGCCATTGACATTGAATGCTTTAATCCATAGTCCTTTTTAATCGACTGTGAAACAAAATCTAAACGACATAATAAAAAGTCAACCGCACCACGGATTCCCAGACAGTCTCCCACACTGGTACTAGCGAGGCTTTAAGCTGTGTAACTTCTGCGTTCTGACGAGAGCAGGGACATTCAGCTTAGAATGGCCATTGACGTTAAATGCTTTAATCCATAGTCCTATTTAATCTATTGTGAAACAAAATCTAAACGACATAATAAAAAGTCAACCGCACCACGGATTCCCAGACAGTCTCCCACATTGGTACTAGCGAGGCCTTAAGCTGTGTAACTTCTGCGATTTGACGAGAGCAGGCACATTCAGCTTAGAATGGCCATTGACGTTAAATGCTTTAATCCATAGTCCTATTTAATCTATTGTGAAACAAAATCTAAACGACATAATAAAAAGTCAACCGCACCACGGATTCCCAGACAGTCTCCCACACTGGTACTAGCGAGGCCTTAAGCTGTGTAACTTCTGCGATCTGACGAGAGCAGGCACATTCAGCTTAGAATGGCCATTGACATTAAATGCTTTAATCCATAGCCCTTTTTAATCGATTGTGAAACAAAAACTAAACGACATAATAAAAAGTCAACCACACCACGGATTCCCAGACAGTCTCCCACACTGGTACTAGCGAGGCCTTAAGCTGTGTAACTTCTGCGATCTGACGAGAGCAGGCACATTCAGCTTAGAATGGCCATTGACATTAATGGCTTTAATCCATAGTCCTTTTTAATCGATTGTGAAACAAAATCTAAACGACATAATAAAAATTCAACCACACCACGGATTCCCAGACAGTCTCCCACACTGGTACTAGCAAGGCCTTAAGCTGAGTAACTTCTGCGTTCTGACGAGAGCAGGCACATTCAGCTTAGAATGGCTATTGACGTTAAATGCTTTAATCCATAGTCCTATTTAATCTATTGTGAAACATAATCTAAACGACATAAAAAAAAGTCAACCGCACCACGGATTCCCAGACAGTCTCCCACACTGGTACTAGCGAGGCCTTAAGCTGTGTAACTTCTGCGATCTGACGAGAGCAGGCACATTCAGCTTAGAATGGCCATTGACATTAAATGCTTTAATCCATAGTCCTTTTTAATCGATTGTGAAACAAAATCTAAACGACATAATAAAAAGTCAACCGCACCACGGATTCCCAGACAGTCTCCCACACTGGTACTAGCGAGGCCTTAAGCTGTGTAACTTATGCGATCTGACGAGAGCAGGCACATTCAGCTTAGAATGGCCATTGACATTAAATGCTTTAATCCATAGTCCTTTTTAATCGATTGTGAAACAAAATCTAAACGACATAATAAAAAGTAAACCGCACCACGGATTCCCAGCCAGTCTCCCACACTGGTACTAGCGAGGCCTTAAGCTGTGTAACTTCTGCGATCTGACGAGAGCACGGACATTCAGCTTAGAATGGCCATTGACATTAAATGCTTTAATCCATAGTCCTTTTTAATCGATTGTGAAACAAAATCTAAACGACATAATCAAATTTCAACAGCACCACGGATTCCCAGACAGTCTCCCACACTGGTACTAGCGAGGCGTTAAGCTGTGTAACTTCTGTGATCTGACGAGAGCAGGCACATTCAGCTTAGAATGGCCATTGACATTAAAAGCCTTAATCCATAGTCCTATTTAATCTATTGTGAAACAAAATCTAAACAACATAATAAAAAGTTGACCGCACCACGGATTCCCAGACAGTCTCCCACACTGGTACTAGCGAGGCCTTAAGCTGTGTAACTTCTGCGATCTGACGAGTGCAGGCACATTCAGCTTAGACTGGCCATTGACGTTAAATGATTTAATCCATAGTCCTATTTAATCTATTGTGAAACAAAATCTAAACGACATAATAAAAAGTCAACCGCACCACGGATTCCCAGACAGTCTCCCACACTGGTACTAGGGAGGCGTTAAGTTGTGTAACTTCTGCGATCTAACGAGAGCAGGCACATTCAGCTTAGAATGGCCATTAACAATAAATGCTTTAATCCATAGTCCTTTTTAATCGATTGTGAAACAAAATCTAAACGACATAATAAAAAGTCAACCGCACCACGGATTCCCAGACAGTCTCCCACACTGGTACTACCGAGGCCTTAAGCTGTGTAACTTCTGCGCTCTGACGAGAGCAGGCACATTCAGCTTAGAATGGCCATTGACATTAAAAGCCTTAATCCATAGTCCTATTTTATCTATTGTGAAACAAAATCTAAACAACATAATAAAAAGTCAACCGCACCACGGATTCCCAGACAGTCTCCCACACTGGTACTAGCGAGGCCTTAAGCTGTGTAACTTCTGCGATCTGATGAGAGCAGGCACATTCAGCTTAGAATGGCCATTGACGTTAAATGCTTTAATCCATAGTCCTATTTAATCTATTGTGAAAAAAAATCTAAACGACATAATAAAAAGTCAACCGCACCACGGATTCCCAGACAGTCACCCACACTGGTACTAGCGAGGCGTTAAGCTGTGTAACTTCTGCGATCTAACGAGAGCAGGCACATTCCGCTTAGAATGGCCATTGACATTAAATGCTTTAATCCATAGTCCTTTTTAATGGATTGTGAAACAAAATCTAAACGACATAATAAAAAGTCAACCGCACCACGCATTCCCAGACAGTCTCCCACACTGGTACCAGCGAGGCCTTAAGCTGTGTAACTTCTGCGATCTGACGAGAGCAGGGACATTCAGCTGAGAATGGCCATTGACATTAAAGGCTTTAATCCATAGTCCTTTTTAATCGATTGTGAAACAAAATCTAAACGACATAATAAAAACTCAACCGCACCACGGATTCCCAGACAGTCACCCACACTGGTACTAGCGAGGCCTTAAGCTGTGTAACTTCTGCGTTCGGACGAGAGCAGGCACATTCAGCTTAGAATGGCCATTGACGTTAAATGCTTTAATCCATAGTCCTATTTAATCTATTGTGAAACAAAATCTAAACGACATAATAAAAAGTCAACCGCACCACGGATTCCCAGACAGTCTCCCACACTGGTACTAGCGAGGCGTTAAGCTGTGTAACTTCTGCGATCTAACGAGAGTAGGCACATTCAGCTTAGAATGAGCATTGACTTTAAATGCTTTAATCCATAGTCCTTTTTAATCGATTGTGAAACAAAATCTAAACGACATAATAAAAAGTCAACCGCACCACGGATTCCCAGACAGTCTCCCACACTGGTACTAGCGAGGCCTTAAGCTGTGTAACTTCTGCGATCTGACGAGAGCAGGCACATTCAGCTTAGAATCGCCATTGACATTAAAAGCCTTAATCCATAGTCCTATTTAATCTATTGTGAAGCAAAATCTAAACAACATAATAAAAAGTCAACCGCACCATGGATTCCCAGACAGTCTCCCACACTGGTACTAGCGAGGCCTTAAGCTGTGTAACTTCTGCGATCTGACGAGAGAAGGGACATTCAGTTTAGAATGGCCATTGACATTAAATGCTTTAATCCATAGTCCTTTTTAATCGATTGTGAAACAAAATCTAAACGACATAATAAAAATTCAACCGCACCACGGATTCCCAGACAGTCTCCCACACTGGTACTAGCGAGGCCTTAAGCTGTGTAACTTCTGCGTTTTGACGAGAGCAGGCACATTCAGCTTAGAATGGCTATTGACGTTAAATGCTTTAATCCATAGTCCTATTTAATCTATTGTGAAACATAATCTAAACGACATAATAAAAAGTCAATCGCACCACGGATTCCCAGACAGTCTCCCACACTGGTACTAGCGAGGCCTTAAGCTGTGTAACTTCTGCGATCTAACGAGGGCAGGCACATTCAGCTTAGAATGGCAATTGACATTAAATGCTTTAATCCATAGTCCTTTTTAATCGATTGTGAAACAAAATCTAAACGACATAATAAAAAGTCAACTGCACCACGGATTCCCAGACAGTCTCCCACACTGGTACTAGCGAGGCCTTAAGCTGTGTAACTTCTGCGATCTGACGAGAGCAGGCACATTCAGCTTAGAATGGCCATTGACATTAAAAGCCTTAATCCATAGTCCTATTTAATCTATTGTGAAACAAAATCTAAACAACATAATAAAAAGTCAACCGCACCACGGATTCCCAGACAGTCTCCCACACTGGTACTAGTGAGGCCTTAAGCTGTGTAACTTCTGCGATCTGACGAGAGCAGGGACATTCAGCTTAGAATGGCCATTGACGTTAAACGCTTTAATCCATAGTCCTATTTAATCTATTGTGAAACAAAATCTAAACGACATAATAAAAAGGCAACCGCACCACGGATTCCCAGACAGTCTCCCACACTGGTACTAGCGAGGCGTTAAGCTGTGTAACTTCTGCGATCTAACGAGAGCAGGCACATTCAGCTTAGAATGAGCATTGACGTTAAATGCTTTAATCCATAGTCCTTTTTAATCGATTGTGAAACAAAATCTAAACGACATAATAAAAAGTCAACCGCACCACGGATTCCCAGACAGTCTCCCACACTGGTACTAGCGAGGCCTTAAGCTGTGTAACTTCTGCGATCTGACGAGAGCAGGCACATTCAGCTTAGAATGGCCATTGACATTAAAAGCCTTAATCCATAGTCCTATTTAATCTATTGTGAAACAAAATCTAAACAACATAATAAAAAGTCAACCGCACCACGGATTCCGAGACAGTCTCCCACACTGGTACTAGCGAGGCCTTAAGCTGTGTAACTTCTGCGATCTGACGAGAGCAGGGACATTCAGCTTAGAATGGCCATTGACATTAAATGGTTTAATCCATAGTCCTTTTTAATCGATTGTGAAACAAAATCTAAACGACATAATAAAAATTCAACCGCACAACGGATTCCGAGACAGTCTCCCACACTGGTACTAGCGAGGCCTTAAGCTGGGTAACTTCTGCGATCTGACGAGAGCAGGCACATTCAGCTTAGATTGGCCATTGACATTAAATGCTTTAATCCATAGTCCTTTTTAATCGATTGTGAAACAAAATCTAAACGACATAATAAAAAGTCAACCGCACCACGGATTCCCAGACAGTCTCCCACACTAGTACTAGCGAGGCCTTAAGCTGTGTAACTTCTGCGATCTGACGAGAGCAGGCACATTCAGCTTAGAATGGCCATTGACATTAAATGCTTTAATCCATAGTCCTTTTTAATCGATTGTGAAACAAAATCTAAACGACATAATAAAAAGTCAACCGCACCACGGATTCCCAGACAGTCTCCCACACTGGTACTAGCGAGGCCTTAAGCTGTGTAACTTCTGCGTTCTGACGAGAGCAGGCACATTCAGCTTAGAATGGCCATTAACGTTAAATGCTTTAATCCATAGTCCTATTTAATCTATTGTGAAACAAAATCTAAACAACATAATAAAAAGTCAACCGCACCACGGATTCCCAGACAGTCTCCCAGACTGGTACTAGCGAGGCCTTAAGCTGTGTAATTTCTTCGATCTGACGAGAGCAGGCACATTCAGCTTAGAATGGCCATTGACATTAAATGCTTTAATCCATAGTCCTTTTTAATCGATTGTGAAACAAAATCTAAACGACATAATAAAAAGTCAACCGCACCACGGATTCCCAGACAGTCTCCCACACTGGTACTAGCGAGGCCTTAAGCTGTGTAACTTCTGCGATCTGACGAGAGCAGGCACATTCAGCTTAGAATGGCCATTGACATTAAATGCTTTAATCCATAGTCCTTTTTAATCGATTGTGAAACAAAATCTAAACGACATAATAAAAAGTCAACCGCACCACGGATTCCCAGACAGTCTCCCACACTGGTACTAGCGAGGCCTTAAGCTGTGTAACTTCTGCGATCTGACGAGGGCAGGGACATTCAGCTTAGAATGGCCATTGACATTAAATGCTTTAATCCATAGTCCTTTTTAATCGATTGTGAAACAAAATCTAAACGACATAATAAAAATTCAACCGCACCACGGATTCCCAGACAGTCTCCCACACTGGTACTAGCGGGGCGTTAAGCTGTGTAACTTCTGCGATCTGACGAGAGCAGGCACATTCAGCTTAGAATGGCCATTGACATTAAAAGCCTTAATCCATAGTCCTATTTAATCTATTGTGAAACAAAATCTAAACAACATAATAAATAGTCAACCGCACCACGGATTCCCAGACAGTCTCCCACACTGGTACTAGCGAGGCCTTAAGCTGTGTAACTTCTGCGATCTGACGAGAGCAGGGACATTCAGCTTAGAATGGCCATTTACATTAAATTCTTTAATCCATAGTCCTTTTTAATCGATTGTGAAACAAAATCTAAACGACATAATAAAAATTCAACTGCACCACGGATTCCCAGACAGTCTCCCACACTGGTACTAGCGAGGCCTTAAGCTGTGTAACTTCTGCGTTCTGACTAGAGCAGGCACATTCAGCTTAGAATGGCCATTGACGTTAAATGCTTTAATCCATAGTCCTATTTAATCTATTGTGAAACAAAATCTAAATTTCATAATAAAAAGTCAACCGCACCACGGATTCCCAGACAGTCTCCCACACTGGTACTAGCGAGGCGTTAAGCTGTGTAACTTCTGCGATCTAACGAGGGCAGGCACATTCAGCTTAGAATAGCCATTGACATTAAATGCTTTAATCCACAGTCGTTTTTAATCGATTGTGAAACAAAATCTAAACGACATAATAAAAAGCCAACCGCACCACGGATTCCCAGACAGTCTCCCACACTGGTACTAGCGAGGCCTTAAGCTGTGTAACTTCTGCGATCTGACGAGAGCAGGCACATTCAGCTTAGAATGGCCATTGACATTAAAAGCCTTAATCCATAGTCCTATTTAATCTATTGTGAAACAAAATCTAAAAACATAATAAAAAGTCAACCGCACCACGGATTCCCAGACAGTTTCCCACACTGGTACTAGCGAGGCGTTAAGCTGTGTAACTTCTGCGATCTGACGAGAGCAGGCACATTCAGCTTAGAATGGGCATTGACATTAAAAGCCTTAATCCATAGTCCTATTTAATCGATTGTGAAACAAAATCTAAACGACATAATAAAAATTCAACCGCACAACGGATTCCGGGACAGTCTCCCACACTGTTACTAGCGAGGCCTTAAGCTGGGTAACTTCTGCGATCTGACGAGAGCAGGCACATTCAGCTTAGAATGGCCATTGACATTAAATGCTTTAATCCATAGTCCTTTTTAATCGATTGTGAAACAAAATCTAAACGACATAATAAAAAGTCAACCGCACCACAGACAGTCTCCCACACTAGTACTAGCGAGGCCTTAAGCTGTGTAACTTCTGCGATCTGACGAGAGAAGGCACATTCAGCTTAGAATGGCCATTGACATTAAAGGCTTTAATCCATAGTCCTTTTTAATCGATTGTGAAAAAAAATCTAAACGACATAATAAAAACTCAACCGCACCACGGATTCCCAGACAGTCTCCCACACTGGTACTAGCGAGGCCTTAAGCTGCGTAACTTCTGCGTTTGGACGAGAGCAGGCACATCCAGCTTAGAATGGCCATTGACGTTAAATGCTTTAATCCATAGTCCTATTTAATCTATTGTGAAACAAAATCTAAACGACATAATAAAAAGTCAACCGCACCACGGATTCCCAGACAGTCTCCCACACTGGTACTAGCGAGGCGTTTAGCTGTGTAACTTCTGCGATCTAACGAGAGCAGGCACATCCAGCTTAGAATGAGCATTGACTTTAAATGCTTTAATCCATAGTCCTTTTTAATCGATTGTGAAACAAAATCTAAACGACATAATAAAAAGTCAACCGCACCACGGATTCCCAGACAGTCTCCCACACTGGTACTAGCGAGGCCTTAAGCTGTGTAACTTCTGCGATCTGACGAGAGCAGGCACATTCAGCTTAGAATGGCCATTGACATTAAAAGCCTTAATCCATAGTCCTATTTAATCTATTGTGAAACAAAATCTAAACAACATAATAAAAAGTCAACCGCACCACGGATTCCCAGACAGTCTCCCACACTGGTACTAGCGAGGACTTAAGCTATGTAACTTCTGCGTTCTGACGAGAGCAGGCACATTCAGCTTAGAATGGCCATTGACATTAAATGCTTTAATCCATAGTCCTTTTTAATCGATTGTGAAACAAAATCTAAACGACATAATAAAAATTCAACCGCACCACGGATTCCTAGACAGTCTCCCACACTGGTACTAGCGAGGCCTTAAGCAGTGTAACTTCTGCGATCTGACGAGAGCAGGCACATTCAGCTTAGAATGGCCATTGACATTAAATGCTTTAATCCATAGTCCTTTTTAATCGATTGTGAAACAAAATCTAAACGACATAATAAAAAGTCAACCGAGCCACGGATTCCCAGACAGTCTCCCACACTGGTACTAGCGAGGCCTTAAGCTGTGTAACTTCTGCGATCTGACGAGAGCAGGCACATTCAGCTTAGAATGGCCATTGACATTAAAAGCCTTAATCCATAGTCCTATTTAATCTATTGTGAAACAAAATCTAAACAACATAATAAAAAGTCAACCACACCACGGATTCCCAGACAGTCTCCCACACTGGTACTAGCGAGGCCTTAAGCTGTGTAACTTCTGCGATCTGACGAGAGCAGGCACATTTAGCTTAGAATGGCCATTGACGTTTAATGCTTTAATCCATAGTCCTATTTAATCTATTGTGAAACAAAATCTAAACGACATAATAAAAATTCAACTGCACCACGGATTCCCAGACAGTAACCCACACTGGTACTAGCGAGGCGTTAAGCTGTGTAACTTCAGCGATCTAACCAGAGCATGCACATTCAGCTTAGAATGGCCATTGACATTAAATGCTTTAATCCATAGTCCTTTTTAATCGATTGTGAAACAAAATCGAAACGACATAATAAAAAGTGAACCGCACCACGGATTCCCAGACAGTCTCCCACACTGGTACTAGCGAGGCCTTAAGCTGTGTAACTTCTGCGTTGGGACGAGAGCAGGCACATTCAGCTTAGAATGGCCATTGACGTTAAATGCTTTAATCCATAGTCCTATTTAATCTATTGTGAAGCAAAATCTAAACGACATAATAAAAAGTCAACCGCACCACGGATTTCCAGACAGTCTCCCACACTGGTACTAGCGAGGCGTTAAGCTGTGTAACTTCTGCGATCTAATGAGAGCAGGCACATTCAGCTTAGAATGAGCATTGACTTTAAATGCTTTAATCCATAGTCCTTTTTAATCGATTGTGAAACAAAATCTAAACGACATAATAAAAAGTCAACCGCACCACGGATTCCCAGACAGTCTCCCACACTGGTACTAGCGAGGCCTTAAGATGTGTAACTTCTGTGATCTGACGAGAGCAGGCACATTCAGCTTAGAATGGCCAATGACATTAAATGCTTTAATCCATAGTCCTTTTTAATCGATTGTGAAACAAAATCTAAACGACATAATAAAAAGTCAACAGCACCACGGATTCCAAGACAGTCTCCCACACTGGTACTAGCAAGGCCTTAAGCTGTGTAACTTCTGCGATCTGACGAGAGCAGGGACATTCAGCTTAGAATGGCCATTGACATTAAATGCTTTAATCCATAGTCCTTTTTAATCGATTGTGAAACAAAATCTAAACGACATAATAAAAATTCAACCGCACAACGGATTCCGGGACAGTCTCCCACACTGGTACTAGCGAGGCCTTAAGCTGGGTAACTTCTGCGTTCTGACGAGAGCAGGCACATTCAGCTAAGAATGGCCATTGACATTAAATGCTTTAATCCATAGTCCTTTTTAATCGATTGTGAAACAAAATCTAAACGACATAATAAAAAGTCAAACGCACCACAGATTCCCAGACAGTCTCCCACACTAGTACTAGCGAGGCCTTAAGCTGTGTAACTTCTGCGATCTGACAAGAGCAGGCACATTCAGCTTAGAATGGCCAGTGACATTAAATGCTTTAATCCATAGTCCTATTTAATCTATTGTGAAACAAAATCTAAACGACATAATAAAAAGTCAACCGCACCACGGATTCCCAGACAGTCTCCCACACTGGTACTAGCGAGGCCTTAAGCTGTGTAACTTCTGCGTTCTGACGAGCGCAGGCACATTCAGCTGAGAATGGCTATGGACTTTAAATGCTTTAATCCATAGTCCTATTTAATCTATTGTGAAACATAATCTAAACTACATAATAAAAAGTCAACCGCACCACGGATTCCCAGACAGTCTCCCACACTGGTACTAGCGAGGCCTTAAGCTGTGTAACTTCTGCGGTCTGACGAGAGCAGGCACATTCAGCTTAGAATGGCCATTGACATTAAATGCTTTAATCCATAGTCCTTTTTAATCTATTGTGAAACAAAATCTAAACGACATAATAAAAAGTCAACCGCACCACGGATTCCCAGACAGTCTCCCACACTGGTACTAGCAAGGCTTTAAGCTGTGTAACTTCTGCGATCTGACGAGAGCAGGGACATTCAGCTTAGAATGGCCATTGACATTAAATGTTTTAATCCATAGTCCTTTTTAATCGATTGTGAAACAAAATCTAAACGACATAATAAAAACTCAACCGCACCACGGATTCCCAGACAGTCTCCCACACTGGTACTAGCGAGGCCTTAAGCTGTGTAACTTCTGCGATCTAACGAGAGCAGGCACATTCAGCTTAGAATGAGCATTGACTTTAAATGCTTTAATCCATAGTCCTTTTTAATCGATTGTGAAACAAAATCTAAACGACATAATAAAAAGTCAACCGCACCACGGATTCCCAGACAGTCTCCCACACTGGTACTAGCGAGGCCTTAAGCTGTGTAACTTCTGCGATCTGACGAGAGCAGGCACATTCAGCTTAGAATGGCCATTGACATTAAAAGCCTTAATCCATAGTCCTATTTAATCTATTGTGAAACAAAATCTAAACAACATAATAAAAAGTCAGCCGCACCACGGATTCCCAGACAGTCTCCCACACTGGTACTAGCGAGGACTTAAGCGATGTAACTTCTGCGTTCTGACGAGAGCAGGCACATTCAGCTTAGAATGGCCATTGACGTTAAATGCTTTAATCCATAGTCCTTTTTAATCGATTGTGAAACAAAATCTAAACGACATAATAAAAAGTCAACCGCACCACGGATTCCTAGAAAGTCTCCCACACTGGTACTAGCGAGGCCTTAAGCTGTGTAACTTCTGCGATCTGACGAGAGCAGGCACATTCAGCTTAGAATGGCCATTGACATTAAATGCTTTAATCCATAGTCCTTTTTAATCGATTGTAAAACAAAATCTAAACGACATAATAAAAAGTCAACAGCACCACGGATTCCCAGACAGTCTCCCACACTGGTACTAGCGAGGCCTTAAGCTGTGTAACTTCTGCGATCTGACGAGAGCAGGGACATTCAGCTTAGAATGGCCATTGACATTAAATGGTTTAATCCATAGTCCTTTTTAATCGATTGTGAAACAAAATCTAAACGACATAATAAAAATTCAACCGCACAACGGATTCCGAGACAGTCTCCCACACTGGTACTAGCGAGGCCTTAAGCTGGGTAACTTCTGCGATCTGACGAGAGCAGGCACATTCAGCTTAGATTGGCCATTGACATTAAATGCTTTAATCCATAGTCCTTTTTAATCGATTGTGAAACAAAATCTAAACGACATAATAAAAAGTCAACCGCACCACGGATTCCCAGACAGTCTCCCACACTAGTACTAGCGAGGCCTTAAGCTGTGTAACTTCTGCGATCTGACGAGAGCAGGCACATTCAGCTTAGAATGGCCATTGACATTAAATGCTTTAATCCATAGTCCTTTTTAATCGATTGTGAAACAAAATCTAAACGACATAATAAAAAGTCAACCGCACCACGGATTCCCAGACAGTCTCCCACACTGGTACTAGCGAGGCCTTAAGCTGTGTAACTTCTGCGTTCTGACGAGAGCAGGCACATTCAGCTTAGAATGGCCATTGACGTTAAATGCTTTAATCCATAGTCCTATTTAATCTATTGTGAAACAAAATCTAAACAACATAATAAAAAGTCAACCGCACCACGGATTCCCAGACAGTCTCCCACACTGGTACTAGCGAGGGCTTAAGCTGTGTAATTTCTGCGATCTGACGAGAGCAGGCACATTCAGTTTAGAATGGCCATTGACATTAAATGCTTTAATCCATAGTCCTTTTTAATCGATTGTGAAACAAAATCTAAACGACATAATAAAAAGTCAACCGCACCACGGATTCCCAGACAGTCTCCCACACTGGTACTAGCGAGGCCTTAAGCTGTGTAACTTCTGCGATCTGACGAGAGCAGGCACATTCAGCTTAGAATGGCCATTGACATTAAATGCTTTAATCCATAGTCCTTTTTAATCGATTGTGAAACAAAATGTAAACGACATAATAAAAAGTCAACCGCACCACGGATTCCCAGACAGTCTCCCACACTGGTACTAGCGAGGCCTTAAGCTGTGTAACTTCTGCGATCTGACGAGAGCAGGGACATTCAGCTTAGAATGGCCATTGACATTAAATGCTTTAATCCATAGTCCTTTTTAATCGATTGTGAAACAAAATCTAAACGACATAATAAAAATTCAACCGCACCACGGATTCCCAGACAGTCTCCCACACTGGTACTAGCGGGGCGTTAAGCTGGGTAACTTCTGCGATCTGACGAGAGCAGGCACATTCAGCTTAGAATGGCCATTGACATTAAAAGCCTTAATCCATAGTCCTATTTAATCTATTGTGAAACAAAATCTAAACAACATAATAAAAAGTCAACCGCACCACGGATTCCCAGACAGTCTCCCACACTGGTACTAGCGAGGCCTTAAGCTGTGTAACTTCTGCGATCTGACGAGAGCAGGGACATTCAGCTTAGAATGGCCATTTACATTAAATTTTTTAATCCATAGTCCTTTTTAATCGATTGTGAAACAAAATCTAAACGACATAATAAAAAGTCAACTGCACCACGGATTCCCAGACAGTCTCCCACACTGGTACTAGCGAGGCCTTAAGCTGTGTAACTTCTGCGTTCTGACTAGAGCAGGCACATTCAGCTTAGAATGGCCATTGACGTTAAATGCTTTAATCCATAGTCCTATTTAATCTATTGTGAAACAAAATCTAAACGACATAATAAAAAGTCAACCGCACCACGGATTCCCAGACAGTCTCCCACACTGGTACTAGCGAGGCCTTAAGCTGTGTAGCTTCTGCGATCTGACGAGAGCAGGCACATTCAGCTTAGAATGGCCATTGACAATAAATGCTTTAATCCATAGTCCTATTTAATCTATTGTGAAACAAAATCTAAACGACATAATAAAAAGTCAACCGCACCACGGATTCCCAGACAGTCTCCCACACTGGTACTAGCGAGGCGTTAAGCTGTGTAACTTCTGCGATCTAACGAGGGCAGGCACATTCAGCTTAGAATAGCCATTGACATTAAATGCTTTAATCCACAGTCCTTTTTAATCGATTGTGAAACAAAATCTAAACGACATAATAAAAAGTCAACCGCACCACGGATTCCCAGACAGTCTCCCACACTGGTACCAGCGAGGCCTTAAGCTGTGTAACTTCTGCGATCTGAAGAGAGCAGGGACATTCAGCTTAGAATGGCCATTGACATTAAATGCTTTAATCCATATTCCTTTTTAATCGATTGTGAAACAAAATCTAAACGACATAATAAGAACTCAACCGCACCACAGATTCCCAGACAGTCTCCCACACTGGTACTAGCGAGGCCTTAAGCTGTGTAACTTCTGCATTCGGACGAGAGCAGGCGCATTCAGCTTAGAATGGCCATTGACGTTAAATGCTTTAATCCATAGTCCTATTTAATCTATTGTGAAACAAAATCTAAACGACATAATAAAAAGTCAACCGCACCACGGATTCCCAGACAGTCTCCCACACTGGTACTAGCGAGGCGTTAAGCTGTGTAACTTCTGCGATCTAACGAGAGCAGGCACATTCAGCTTAGAATGGCCATTGACTTTAAATGCTTTAATCCATAGTCCTTTTTAATCGATTGTGAAACAAAATCTAAACGACATAATAAAAAGTCAACCGCACCACGGATTCCCAGACAGTCTCCCACACTGGTACTAGCGAGGCCTTAAGCTGTGTAACTTCTGCGATCTGACGAGAGCAGTCACATTCAGCTTAGAATGGCCATTGACATTAAAAGTCTTAATCCATAGTCCTATTTAATCTATTGTGAAACAAAATCTAAACAACATAATAAAAAGTCAACCGCACCACGGATTCCAAGACAGTCTCCCACACTGGTACTAGCGAGGACTTAAGCTATGTAACTTCTGCGTTCTGACGAGAGCAGGGACATTCAGCTTAGAATGGCCATTGACGTTAAATGCTTTAATCCATAGTCCTTTTTAATCGATTGTGAAACAAAATCTAAACGACATAATAAAAAGTCAACCGCACCACGGATTCCCAGACAGTCTCCCACACTGGTACTAGCGAGGCCTTAAGCTGTGTAACTTCTGCGATCTGACGAGAGTAGGCACATTCAGCTGAGAAGGGCCATTGACTTTAAATGCTTTAATCCATAGTCCTTTTTAATCGATTGTGAAACAAAATCTAAACGACAAAATAAAAATTCAACCGCACCACGGATTCCCAGACAGTCTCCCACACTGGTACTAGCGAGGCCTTAAGCTGTGTAACTTCTGCGTTCTGACGAGGGCAGGCACATTCAGCTTAGAATGGCTATTGGCGTTAAATGCTTTAATCCATAGTCCTATTTAATCTATTGTGAAACAAAATCTAAACAACATAATAAAAAGTCAACCGCACCACGGATTCCCAGACAGTCTCCAACACTGGTACTAGCGAGGCCTTAAGCTGTGTAACTTCTGCGATCTGACGAGAGCAGGGACATTCAGTTTAGAATGGCCATTGACATTAAATGCTTTAATCCATAGTCCTTTTTAATCGATTGTGAAACAAAATCTAAACGACATAATAAAAAGTCAACCGCACCACGGATTCCCAGACAGTCTCCCACACTGGTACTAGCAAGGCCTTAAGTTGTGTAACTTCTGCGATCTGACGAGAGCAGGGACATTCAGCTTAGAATGGCCATTGACATTAAATGCTTTAATCCATAGTCCTTTTTAATCGATTGTGAAACAAAATCTAAACGACATAATAAAAATTCAACCGCACCACGGATTCCCAGACAGTCTCCCACACTAGTACTAGCGAGGCCTTAAGCTGTGTAACTTCTGCGATCTGACGAGAGCAGGCACATTCAGCTTAGAATGGCCATTGACGTTAAATGGTTTAATCCATAGTCCTTTTTAATCGATTGTGAAATAAAATTTAAACGAAATAATAAAAAGTCAACCGCACCACGGATTCCCAGACAGTCTCCCTCACTAGTACTAGCGAGGCGTTAAGCTGTTTAACTTCTGCGATCTAACGAGAGCATGCACATTCAGCTTACAATGGCCATAGACATTAAATGCTTTAATCCATAGTCCTTTTTAATCGATTGTGAAACAAAATCTAAACGACATAATAAAAAGTCAACCGAACCACGGATTCCCAGACAGTCTCCCACACTGGTACTAGCGATGCCTTAAGCTGTGTAACTTCTGCGATCTGACGAGAGCAGGCACATTCAGCTTAGAATGGCCATTGACATTAAAAGCCTTAATCCATAGTCCTATTTAATCTATTGTGAAACAAAATCTAAACGACATAATAAAAAGTCAACCGCACCACGGATTCCCAGACAGTCTCCCACACTGGTACTAGCGAGGCCTTAAGCTGTATAACTTCTGCGATCTGACGAGAGCAGGCACATTCAGCTTAGAATGGCCATTGACATTAAAAGCCTTAATCCATAGTCCTATTTAATCTATTGTGAAACAAAATCTAAACAACATAATAAAAAGTCAACCGCACCATGCATTCCCAGACAGTCTCCCACACTGGTACCAGTGGAGCCTTAAGCTGTGTAACTTCTGCGATCTGACGAGAGCAGGGACATTCAGCTTAGAATGGCCATTTACATTAAATTTTTTAATCCATAGTCCTTTTTAATCGATTGTGAAACAAAATCTAAACGACATAATAAAAAGTCAACTGCACCACGGATTCCCAGACAGTCTCCCACACTGGTACTAGCGAGGCCTTAAGCTGTGTAACTTCTGCGTTCTGACTAGAGCAGGCACATTCAGCTTAGAATGGCCATTGACGTTAAATGCTTTAATCCATAGTCCTATTTAATCTATTGTGAAACAAAATCTAAACGACATAATAAAAAGTCAACCGCACCACGGATTCCCAGACAGTCTCCCACACTGGTACTAGCGAGGCCTTAAGCTGTGTAGCTTCTGCGATCTGACGAGAGCAGGCACATTCAGCTTAGAATGGCCATTGACAATAAATGCTTTAATCCATAGTCCTATTTAATCTATTGTGAAACAAAATCTAAACGACATAATAAAAAGTCAACCGCACCACGGATTCCCAGACAGTCTTCCACACTGGTACTAGCGAGGCGTTAAGCTGTGTAACTTCTGCGATCTAACGAGGGCAGGCACATTCAGCTTAGAATAGCCATTGACATTAAATGCTTTAATCCACAGTCCTTTTTAATCGATTGTGAAACAAAATCTAAACGACATAATAAAAAGTCAACCGCACCACGGATTCCCAGACAGTCTCCCACACTGGTACCAGCGAGGCCTTAAGCTGTGTAACTTCTGCGATCTGAAGAGAGCAGGGACATTCAGCTTAGAATGGCCATTGACATTAAATGCTTTAATCCATATTCCTTTTTAATCGATTGTGAAACAAAATCTAAACGACATAATAAAAACTCAACCGCACCACAGATTCCCAGACAGTCTCCCACACTGGTACTAGCGAGGCCTTAAGCTGTGTAACTTCTGCATTCGGACGAGAGCAGGCGCATTCAGCTTAGAATGGCCATTGACGTTAAATGCTTTAATCCATAGTCCTATTTAATCTATTGTGAAACAAAATCTAAACGACATAATAAAAAGTCAACCGCACCACGGATTCCCAGACAGTCTCCCACACTGGTACTAGCGAGGCGTTAAGCTGTGTAACTTCTGCGATCTAACGAGAGCAGGCACATTCAGCTTAGAATGGCCATTGACTTTAAATGCTTTAATCCATAGTCCTTTTTAATCGATTGTGAAACAAAATCTAAACGACATAATAAAAAGTCAACCGCACCACGGATTCCCAGACAGTCTCCCACACTGGTACTAGCGAGGCCTTAAGCTGTGTAACTTCTGCGATCTGACGAGAGCAGTCACATTCAGCTTAGAATGGCCATTGACATTAAAAGCCTTAATCCATAGTCCTATTTAATCTATTGTGAAACAAAATCTAAACAACATAATAAAAAGTCAACCGCACCACGGATTCCAAGACAGTCTCCCACACTGGTACTAGCGAGAACTTAAGCTATGTAACTTCTGCGTTCTGACGAGAGCAGGGACATTCAGCTTAGAATGGCCATTGACGTTAAATGCTTTAATCCATAGTCCTTTTTAATCGATTGTGAAACAAAATCTAAACGACATAATAAAAAGTCAACCGCACCACGGATTCCCAGACAGTCTCCCACACTGGTACTAGCGAGGCCTTAAGCTGTGTAACTTCTGCGATCTGACGAGAGTAGGCACATTCAGCTGAGAAGGGCCATTGACATTAAATGCTTTAATCCATAGTCCTTTTTAATCGATTGTGAAACAAAATCTAAACGACAAAATAAAATTCAACCGCACCACGGATTCCCAGACAGTCTCCCACACTGGTACTAGCGAGGCCTTAAGCTGTGTAACTTCTGCGTTCTGACGAGGGCAGGCACATTCAGCTTAGAATGGCTATTGGCGTTAAATGCTTTAATCCATAGTCCTATTTAATCTATTGTGAAACAAAATCTAAACAACATAATAAAAAGTCAACCGCACCACGGATTCCCAGACAGTCTCCAACACTGGTACTAGCGAGGCCTTAAGCTGTGTAACTTCTGCGATCTGACGAGAGCAGGGACATTCAGTTTAGAATGGCCATTGACATTAAATGCTTTAATCCATAGTCCTTTTTAATCGATTGTGAAACAAAATCTAAACGACATAATAAAAAGTCAACCGCACCACGGATTCCCAGACAGTCTCCCACACTGGTACTAGCAAGGCCTTAAGTTGTGTAACTTCTGCGATCTGACGAGAGCAGGGACATTCAGCTTAGAATGGCCATTGACATTAAATGCTTTAATCCATAGTCCTTTTTAATCGATTGTGAAACAAAATCTAAACGACATAATAAAAATTCAACCGCACCACGGATTCCCAGACAGTCTCCCACACTAGTACTAGCGAGGCCTTAAGCTGTGTAACTTCTGCGATCTGACGAGAGCAGGCACATTCAGCTTAGAATGGCCATTGACGTTAAATGGTTTAATCCATAGTCCTATTTAATCTATTGTGAAACAAAATCTAAACGAAATAATAAAAAGTCAACCGCACCACGGATTCCCAGACAGTCTCCCTCACTAGTACTAGCGAGGCGTTAAGCTGTTTAACTTCTGCGATCTAACGAGAGTATGCACATTCAGCTTACAATGGCCATTGACATTAAATGCTTTAATCCATAGTCCTTTTTAATCGATTGTGAAACAAAATCTAAACGACATAATAAAAAGTCAACCGAACCACGGATTCCCAGACAGTCTCCCACACTGGTACTAGCGAGGCCTTAAGCTGTGTAACTTCTGCGATCTGACGAGAGCAGGCACATTCAGCTTAGAATGGCCATTGACATTAAAAGCCTTAATCCATAGACCTATTTAATCTATTGTGAAACAAAATCTAAACAACATAATAAAAAGTCAACCGCACCACGGATTCCCAGACAGTCTCCCACACTGGTACTAGCGAGGCCTTAAGCTGTGTAACTTCTGCGATCTGACGAGAGCAGGGACATTCAGTTTAGAATGGCCATTGACATTAAATGCTTTAATCCATAGTCCTTTTTAATCGATTGTGAAACAAAATCTAAACGACATAATAAAAAGTCAACCGCACCACGGATTCCCAGACAGTCTCCCACACTGGTACTAGCAAGGCCTTAAGTTGTGTAACTTCTGCGATCTGACGAGAGCAGGGACATTCAGCTTAGAATGGCCATTGACATTAAATGCTTTAATCCATAGTCCTTTTTAATCGATTGTGAAACAAAATCTAAACGACATAATAAAAATTCAACCGCACCACGGATTCCCAGACAGTCTCCCACACTAGTACTAGCGAGGCCTTAAGCTGTGTAACTTCTGCGATCTGACGAGAGCAGGCACATTCAGCTTAGAATGGCCATTGACGTTAAATGGTTTAATCCATAGTCCTATTTAATCTATTGTGAAACAAAATCTAAACGAAATAATAAAAAGTCAACCGCACCACGGATTCCCAGACAGTCTCCCTCACTAGTACTAGCGAGGCGTTAAGCTGTTTAACTTCTGCGATCTAACGAGAGTATGCACATTCAGCTTACAATGGCCATTGACATGAAATGCTTTAATCCATAGTCCTTTTTAATCGATTGTGAAACAAAATCTAAACGACATAATAAAAAGTCAACCGAACCACGGATTCCCAGACAGTCTCCCACACTGGTACTAGCGAGGCCTTAAGCTGTGTAACTTCTGCGATCTGACGAGAGCAGGCACATTCAGCTTAGAATGGCCATTGACATTAAAAGCCTTAATCCATAGTCCTATTTAATCTATTGTGAAACAAAATCTAAACAACATAATAAAAAGTCAACCGCACCACGGATTCCCAGACAGTCTCCCACACTGGTACTAGCGAGGCCTTAAGCTGTGTAACTTCTGCGATCTGACGAGAGCAGGCACATTCAGCTTAGAATGGCCATTGACGTTAAATGCTTTAATCCATAGTCCTATTTAATCAATTGTGAAACAAAATCTAAACGACATAATAAAAAGTCAACCGCACCACGGATTCCCAGACAGTAACCCACACTGGTACTAGCGAGGCGTTAAGCTGTGTAACTTCTGCGATCTAACGAGAGCAGGCACATTCAGCTTAGAATGGCCATTGACATTAAATGCTTTAATCCATAGTCCTTTTTAATCGATTGTGAAACAAAATCTAAACGACATAATAAAAAGTCAACCGCACCACGGATTCCCAGACAGTCTCCCACACTGGTACTAGCGAGGCCTTAAGCTGTGTAACTTCTGCGATCTGACGAGAGCAGGCACATTCAGCTTAGAATGGCCATTGACATTAAAAGCCTTAATCCATAGTCCTATTTAATCTATTGTGAAACAAAATCTAAACAACATAATAAAAAGTCAACCGCACCATGCATTCCCAGACAGTCTCCCACACTGGTACCAGTGGAGCCTTAAGCTGTGTAACTTCTGCGATCTGACGAGAGCAGGGACATTCAGCTTAGAATGGCCATTGACATTAAAGGCTTTAATCCATAGTCCTTTTTAATCGATTGTGAAACAAAATCGAAACGACATAATAAAAAGTCAACCGCACCACGGATTCCCACAGAGTCTCCCACACTGGTACTAGCGAGGCCTTAAGCTGTGTAACTTCTGCGTTGGGACGAGAGCAGGCACATTCAGCTTAGAATGGCCATTGACGTTAAATGCTTTAATCCATAGTCCTATTTAATCTATTGTGAAACAAAATCTAAACGACATAATAAAAAGTCAACCGCACCACGGATTTCCAGACAGTCTCCCACACTGGTACTAGCGAGGCGTTAAGCTGTGTAACTTCTGCGATCTAACGAGAGCAGGCACATTCAGCTTAGAATGAGCATTGACTTTAAATGCTTTAATCCATAGTCCTTTTTAATCGATTGTGAAACAAAATCTAAACGACATAATAAAAAGTCAACCGCACCACGGATTCCCAGACAGTCTCCCACACTGGTACTAGCGAGGCCTTAAGCTGTGTAACTTCTGCGATCTGACGAGAGCAGGCACATTCAGCTTAGAATGGCCATTGACATTAAATGCTTTAATCCATAGTCCTTTTTAATCGATTGTGAAACAAAATCTAAACGACATAATAAAAAGTCAACAGCACCACGGATTCCCAGACAGTCTCCCACACTGGTACTAGCGAGGCCTTAAGCTGTGTAACTTCTGCGATCTGACGAGAGCAGGGAAATTCAGCTTAGAATGGCCATTGACATTAAAGGCTTTAATCCATAGTCCTTTTTAATCGATTGTGAAACAAAATCTAAACGACATAATAAAAACTCAACCGCACCACGGATTCCCAGACAGTCTCCCACACTAGTACTAGCGAGGCCTTAAGCTGTGTAACTTCTGCGTTCGGACGAGAGCAGGAACATTCAGCTTAGAATGGCCATTGACGTTAAATGCTTTAATCCATAGTCCTATTTAATCTATTGTGAAACAAAATCTAAACGACATAATAAAAAGTCAACCGCACCACGGATTCCTAGACAGTCTCCCACACTGGTACTAGCGAGGCCTTAAGCAGTGTAACTTCTGCGATCTGACGAGAGCAGGCACATTCAGCTTAGAATGGCCATTGACATTAAGTGCTTTAATCCATAGTCCTTTTTAATCGATTGTGAAACAAAATCTAAACGACATAATAAAAAGTCAACCGAACCACGGATTCCCAGACAGTCTCCCACACTGGTACTAGCGAGGCCTTAAGCTGTGTAACTTCTGCGATCTGACGAGAGCAGGCACATTCAGCTTAGAATGGCCATTGACATTATTAGCCTTAATCCATAGTCCTATTTAATCTATTGTGAAACAAAATCTAAACAACATAATAAAAAGTCAACCGCACCACGGATTCCCAGACAGTCTCCCACACTGGTACTAGCGAGGCCTTAAGCTGTGGAACTTCTGCGATCTGACGAGAGCAGGCACATTCAGCTTAGAATGAGCATTGACTTTAAATGCTTTAATCCATAGTCCTTTTTAATCGATTGTGAAACAAAATCTAAACGACATAATAAAAAGTCAACCGCACCACGGATTCCCAGACAGTCTCCCACACTGGTACTAGCGAGGCCTTAAGCTGTGTAACTTCTGCGATCTGACGAGAGCAGGCACATTCAGCTTAGAATGGCCAATGCCATTAAATGCTTTAATCCATAGTCCTTTTTAATCGATTGTGAAACAAAATCTAAACGACATAATAAAAATTCAACCGCACAACGGATTCCGGGACAGTCTCCCACACTGGTACTAGCGAGGCCTTAAGCTGGGTAACTTCTGCGATCTGACGAGAGCAGGCACATTCAGCTAAGAATGGCCATTGACATTAAATGCTTTAATCCATAGTCCTTTTTAATCGATTGTGAAACAAAATCTAAACGACATAATAAAAAGTCAACCGCACCACAGATTCCCAGACAGTCTCCCACACTAGTACTAGCAAGGCCTTAAGCTGTGTAACTTCTGCGATCTGACGAGAGCAGGCACATTCAGCTTAGAATGGCCAGTGACATTAAAGGCTTTAATCCATAGTCCTTTTTAATCGATTGTGAAACAAAATCTAAACGACATAATAAAAACTCAACCGCACCACGGATTCCCAGACAGTCTCCCACACTGGTACTAGCGAGGGCTTAAGATGTGTAACTTCTGCGTTCGGACGAGAGCAGGCACATTCAGCTTAGAATGGCCATTGACGTTAAATGCTTTAATCCATAGTCCTATTTAATCTATTGTGAAACAAAATCTAAACGACATAATAAAAAGTCAACCGCACCACGGATTCCCAGACAGTCTCCCACACTGGTACTAGCGAGGCGTTTAGCTGTGTAACTTCTGCGATCTAACGAGAGCAGGCACATTCAGCTTAGAATGAGCATTGACTTTAAATGCTTTAATCCATAGTCCTTTTTAATCGATTGTGAAACAAAATCTAAACGACATAATAAAAAGTCAACAGCACCACGGATTCCCAGACAGTCTCCCACACTGGTACTAGCGAGGCCTTAAGCTGTGTAACTTCTGCGATCTGACGAGAGCAGGCACATTCAGCTTAGAATGGCCATTGACATTAAAAGTCTTAATCCATAGTCCTATTTAATCTATTGTGAAACAAAATCTAAACAACATAATAAAAAGTCAACCGCACCACGGATTCCCAGACAGTCTCCCACACTGGTACTAGCGAGGACTTAAGCTATGTAACTTCTGCGTTCTGACGAGAGCAGGCACATTCAGCTTAGAATGGCCATTGACGTTAAATGCTTTAATCCATAGTCCTTTTTAATCGATTGTGAAACAAAATCTAAACGACATAATAAAAATTCAACCGCACCACGGATTCCTAGACAGTCTCCCACACTGGTACTAGCGAGGCCTTAAGCAGTGTAACTTCTGCGATCTGACGAGAGCAGGCACATTCAGCTTAGAATGGCCATTGACGTTAAATTCTTTAATCCATAGTCCTTTTTAATCGATTGTGAAACAAAATCTAAACGACATAATAAAAATTCAACCGCACCACGGATTCCCAGACAGTCTCCCACAATGGTACTAGCGAGGCCTTAAGCTGTGTAACTTCTGCGTTCTGACTAGAGCAGGCACATTCAGCTTAGAATGGCCATTGACGTTAAATGCTTTAATCCATAGTCCTATTTAATCTATTGTGAAACAAAATCTAAACGACATAATAAAAAGTCAACCGCACCACGGATTCCCAGACAGTCTCCCACACTGGTACTAGCGAGGCCTTAAGCTGTGTAACTTCTGCGATCTGACGAGAGCAGGGACATTCAGCTTAGAATGGCCATTGACGTTAAATTCTTTAATCCATAGTCCTTTTTAATCGATTGTGAAACAAAATCTAAACGACATAATAAAAATTCAACCGCACCACGGATTCCCAGACAGTCTCCCACACTGGTACTAGCGAGGCCTTAAGCTGTGTAACTTCTGCGTTCTGACTAGAGCAGGCACATTCAGCTTAGAATGGCCATTGACGTTAAATGCTTTAATCCATAGTCCTATTTAATCTATTGTGAAACAAAATCTAAACGACATAATAAAAAGTAAACCGCACCACGGATTCCCAGACAGTCTCCCACACTGGTACTAGCGAGGCCTTAAGCTGTGTAACTTCTGCGATCTGACGAGAGCAGGCACATTCAGCTTAGAATGGCCATTGACGTTAAATGCTTTAATCCATAGTCCTATTTAATCTATTGTGAAACAAAATCTAAACAACATAATAAAAAGTCAACCGCACCACGGATTCCCAGACAGTCTCCAACACTGGTACTAGCGAGGCCTTAAGCTGTGTAACTTCTGCGATCTGACGAGAGCAGGGACATTCAGTTTAGAATGGCCATTGACATTAAATGCTTTAATCCATAGTCCTTTTTAATCGATTGTGAAACAAAATCTAAACGACATAATAAAAAGTCAACCGCACCACGGATTCCCAGACAGTCTCCCACACTGGTACTAGCAAGGCCTTAAGTTGTGTAACTTCTGCGATCTGACGAGAGCAGGGACATTCAGCTTAGAATGGCCATTGACATTAAATGCTTTAATCCATAGTCCTTTTTAATCGATTGTGAAACAAAATCTAAACGACATAATAAAAATTCAACCGCACCACGGATTCCCAGACAGTCTCCCACACTAGTACTAGCGAGGCCTTAAGCTGTGTAACTTCTGCGATCTGACGAGAGCAGGCACATTCAGCTTAGAATGGCCATTGACGTTAAATGGTTTAATCCATAGTCCTATTTAATCTATTGTGAAATAAAATTTAAACGAAATAATAAAAAGTCAACCGCACCACGGATTCCCAGACAGTCTCCCTCACTAGTACTAGCGAGGCGTTAAGCTGTTTAACTTCTGCGATCTAACGAGAGCATGCACATTCAGCTTACAATGGCCATAGACATTAAATGCTTTAATCCATAGTCCTTTTTAATCGATTGTGAAACAAAATCTAAACGACATAATAAAAAGTCAACCGAACCACGGATTCCCAGACAGTCTCCCACACTGGTACTAGCGATGCCTTAAGCTGTGTAACTTCTGCGATCTGACGAGAGCAGGCACATTCAGCTTAGAATGGCCATTGACATTAAAAGCCTTAATCCATAGTCCTATTTAATCTATTGTGAAACAAAATCTAAACGACATAATAAAAAGTCAACCGCACCACGGATTCCCAGACAGTCTCCCACACTGGTACTAGCGAGGCCTTAAGCTGTATAACTTCTGCGATCTGACGAGAGCAGGCACATTCAGCTTAGAATGGCCATTGACATTAAAAGCCTTAATCCATAGTCCTATTTAATCTATTGTGAAACAAAATCTAAACAACATAATAAAAAGTCAACCGCACCATGCATTCCCAGACAGTCTCCCACACTGGTACCAGTGGAGCCTTAAGCTGTGTAACTTCTGCGATCTGACGAGAGCAGGGACATTCAGCTTAGAATGGCCATTTACATTAAATTTTTTAATCCATAGTCCTTTTTAATCGATTGTGAAACAAAATCTAAACGACATAATAAAAAGTCAACTGCACCACGGATTCCCAGACAGTCTCCCACACTGGTACTAGCGAGGCCTTAAGCTGTGTAACTTCTGCGTTCTGACTAGAGCAGGCACATTCAGCTTAGAATGGCCATTGACGTTAAATGCTTTAATCCATAGTCCTATTTAATCTATTGTGAAACAAAATCTAAACGACATAATAAAAAGTCAACCGCACCACGGATTCCCAGACAGTCTCCCACACTGGTACTAGCGAGGCCTTAAGCTGTGTAGCTTCTGCGATCTGACGAGAGCAGGCACATTCAGCTTAGAATGGCCATTGACAATAAATGCTTTAATCCATAGTCCTATTTAATCTATTGTGAAACAAAATCTAAACGACATAATAAAAAGTCAACCGCACCACGGATTCCCAGACAGTCTCCCACACTGGTACTAGCGAGGCGTTAAGCTGTGTAACTTCTGCGATCTAACGAGGGCAGGCACATTCAGCTTAGAATAGCCATTGACATTAAATGCTTTAATCCACAGTCCTTTTTAATCGATTGTGAAACAAAATCTAAACGACATAATAAAAAGTCAACCGCACCACGGATTCCCAGACAGTCTCCCACACTGGTACCAGCGAGGCCTTAAGCTGTGTAACTTCTGCGATCTGAAGAGAGCAGGGACATTCAGCTTAGAATGGCCATTGACATTAAATGCTTTAATCCATATTCCTTTTTAATCGATTGTGAAACAAAATCTAAACGACATAATAAAAACTCAACCGCACCACAGATTCCCAGACAGTCTCCCACACTGGTACTAGCGAGGCCTTAAGCTGTGTAACTTCTGCATTCGGACGAGAGCAGGCGCATTCAGCTTAGAATGGCCATTGACGTTAAATGCTTTAATCCATAGTCCTATTTAATCTATTGTGAAACAAAATCTAAACGACATAATAAAAAGTCAACCGCACCACGGATTCCCAGACAGTCTCCCACACTGGTACTAGCGAGGCGTTAAGCTGTGTAACTTCTGCGATCTAACGAGAGCAGGCACATTCAGCTTAGAATGGCCATTGACTTTAAATGCTTTAATCCATAGTCCTTTTTAATCGATTGTGAAACAAAATCTAAACGACATAATAAAAAGTCAACCGCACCACGGATTCCCAGACAGTCTCCCACACTGGTACTAGCGAGGCCTTAAGCTGTGTAACTTCTGCGATCTGACGAGAGCAGTCACATTCAGCTTAGAATGGCCATTGACATTAAAAGCCTTAATCCATAGTCCTATTTAATCTATTGTGAAACAAAATCTAAACAACATAATAAAAAGTCAACCGCACCACGGATTCCAAGACAGTCTCCCACACTGGTACTAGCGAGAACTTAAGCTATGTAACTTCTGCGTTCTGACGAGAGCAGGGACATTCAGCTTAGAATGGCCATTGACGTTAAATGCTTTAATCCATAGTCCTTTTTAATCGATTGTGAAACAAAATCTAAACGACATAATAAAAAGTCAACCGCACCACGGATTCCCAGACAGTCTCCCACACTGGTACTAGCGAGGCCTTAAGCTGTGTAACTTCTGCGATCTGACGAGAGTAGGCACATTCAGCTGAGAAGGGCCATTGACATTAAATGCTTTAATCCATAGTCCTTTTTAATCGATTGTGAAACAAAATCTAAACGACAAAATAAAAATTCAACCGCACCACGGATTCCCAGACAGTCTCCCACACTGGTACTAGCGAGGCCTTAAGCTGTGTAACTTCTGCGTTCTGACGAGGGCAGGCACATTCAGCTTAGAATGGCTATTGGCGTTAAATGCTTTAATCCATAGTCCTATTTAATCTATTGTGAAACAAAATCTAAACAACATAATAAAAAGTCAACCGCACCACGGATTCCCAGACAGTCTCCAACACTGGTACTAGCGAGGCCTTAAGCTGTGTAACTTCTGCGATCTGACGAGAGCAGGGACATTCAGTTTAGAATGGCCATTGACATTAAATGCTTTAATCCATAGTCCTTTTTAATCGATTGTGAAACAAAATCTAAACGACATAATAAAAAGTCAACCGCACCACGGATTCCCAGACAGTCTCCCACACTGGTACTAGCAAGGCCTTAAGTTGTGTAACTTCTGCGATCTGACGAGAGCAGGGACATTCAGCTTAGAATGGCCATTGACATTAAATGCTTTAATCCATAGTCCTTTTTAATCGATTGTGAAACAAAATCTAAACGACATAATAAAAATTCAACCGCACCACGGATTCCCAGACAGTCTCCCACACTAGTACTAGCGAGGCCTTAAGCTGTGTAACTTCTGCGATCTGACGAGAGCAGGCACATTCAGCTTAGAATGGCCATTGACGTTAAATGGTTTAATCCATAGTCCTATTTAATCTATTGTGAAACAAAATCTAAACGAAATAATAAAAAGTCAACCGCACCACGGATTCCCAGACAGTCTCCCTCACTAGTACTAGCGAGGCGTTAAGCTGTTTAACTTCTGCGATCTAACGAGAGTATGCACATTCAGCTTACAATGGCCATTGACATTAAATGCTTTAATCCATAGTCCTTTTTAATCGATTGTGAAACAAAATCTAAACGACATAATAAAAAGTCAACCGAACCACGGATTCCCAGACAGTCTCCCACACTGGTACTAGCGAGGCCTTAAGCTGTGTAACTTCTGCGATCTGACGAGAGCAGGCACATTCAGCTTAGAATGGCCATTGACATTAAAAGCCTTAATCCATAGTCCTATTTAATCTATTGTGAAACAAAATCTAAACAACATAATAAAAAGTCAACCGCACCACGGATTCCCAGACAGTCTCCCACACTGGTACTAGCGAGGCCTTAAGCTGTGTAACTTCTGCGATCTGACGAGAGCAGGGACATTCAGTTTAGAATGGCCATTGACATTAAATGCTTTAATCCATAGTCCTTTTTAATCGATTGTGAAACAAAATCTAAACGACATAATAAAAAGTCAACCGCACCACGGATTCCCAGACAGTCTCCCACACTGGTACTAGCAAGGCCTTAAGTTGTGTAACTTCTGCGATCTGACGAGAGCAGGGACATTCAGCTTAGAATGGCCATTGACATTAAATGCTTTAATCCATAGTCCTTTTTAATCGATTGTGAAACAAAATCTAAACGACATAATAAAAATTCAACCGCACCACGGATTCCCAGACAGTCTCCCACACTAGTACTAGCGAGGCCGTAAGCTGTGTAACTTCTGCGATCTGACGAGAGCAGGCACATTCAGCTTAGAATGGCCATTGACGTTAAATGGTTTAATCCATAGTCCTATTTAATCTATTGTGAAACAAAATCTAAACGAAATAATAAAAAGTCAACCGCACCACGGATTCCCAGACAGTCTCCCTCACTAGTACTAGCGAGGCGTTAAGCTGTTTAACTTCTGCGATCTAACGAGAGTATGCACATTCAGCTTACAATGGCCATTGACATGAAATGCTTTAATCCATAGTCCTTTTTAATCGATTGTGAAACAAAATCTAAACGACATAATAAAAAGTCAACCGAACCACGGATTCCCAGACAGTCTCCCACACTGGTACTAGCGAGGCCTTAAGCTGTGTAACTTCTGCGATCTGACGAGAGCAGGCACATTCAGCTTAGAATGGCCATTGACATTAAAAGCCTTAATCCATAGTCCTATTTAATCTATTGTGAAACAAAATCTAAACAACATAATAAAAAGTCAACCGCACCACGGATTCCCAGACAGTCTCCCACACTGGTACTAGCGAGGCCTTAAGCTGTGTAACTTCTGCGATCTGACGAGAGCAGGCACATTCAGCTTAGAATGGCCATTGACGTTAAATGCTTTAATCCATAGTCCTATTTAATCAATTGTGAAACAAAATCTAAACGACATAATAAAAAGTCAACCGCACCACGGATTCCCAGACAGTAACCCACACTGGTACTAGCGAGGCGTTAAGCTGTGTAACTTCTGCGATCTAACGAGAGCAGGCACATTCAGCTTAGAATGGCCATTGACATTAAATGCTTTAATCCATAGTCCTTTTTAATCGATTGTGAAACAAAATCTAAACGACATAATAAAAAGTCAACCGCACCACGGATTCCCAGACAGTCTCCCACACTGGTACTAGCGAGGCCTTAAGCTGTGTAACTTCTGCGATCTGACGAGAGCAGGCACATTCAGCTTAGAATGGCCATTGACATTAAAAGCCTTAATCCATAGTCCTATTTAATCTATTGTGAAACAAAATCTAAACAACATAATAAAAAGTCAACCGCACCATGCATTCCCAGACAGTCTCCCACACTGGTACCAGTGGAGCCTTAAGCTGTGTAACTTCTGCGATCTGACGAGAGCAGGGACATTCAGCTTAGAATGGCCATTGACATTAAAGGCTTTAATCCATAGTCCTTTTTAATCGATTGTGAAACAAAATCGAAACGACATAATAAAAAGTCAACCGCACCACGGATTCCCACAGAGTCTCCCACACTGGTACTAGCGAGGCCTTAAGCTGTGTAACTTCTGCGTTGGGACGAGAGCAGGCACATTCAGCTTAGAATGGCCATTGACGTTAAATGCTTTAATCCATAGTCCTATTTAATCTATTGTGAAACAAAATCTAAACGACATAATAAAAAGTCAACCGCACCACGGATTTCCAGACAGTCTCCCACACTGGTACTAGCGAGGCGTTAAGCTGTGTAACTTCTGCGATCTAACGAGAGCAGGCACATTCAGCTTAGAATGAGCATTGACTTTAAATGCTTTAATCCATAGTCCTTTTTAATCGATTGTGAAACAAAATCTAAACGACATAATAAAAAGTCAACCGCACCACGGATTCCCAGACAGTCTCCCACACTGGTACTAGCGAGGCCTTAAGCTGTGTAACTTCTGCGATCTGACGAGAGCAGGCACATTCAGCTTAGAATGGCCATTGACATTAAATGCTTTAATCCATAGTCCTTTTTAATCGATTGTGAAACAAAATCTAAACGACATAATAAAAAGTCAACAGCACCACGGATTCCCAGACAGTCTCCCACACTGGTACTAGCGAGGCCTTAAGCTGTGTAACTTCTGCGATCTGACGAGAGCAGGGAAATTCAGCTTAGAATGGCCATTGACATTAAAGGCTTTAATCCATAGTCCTTTTTAATCGATTGTGAAACAAAATCTAAACGACATAATAAAAACTCAACCGCACCACGGATTCCCAGACAGTCTCCCACACTAGTACTAGCGAGGCCTTAAGCTGTGTAACTTCTGCGTTCGGACGAGAGCAGGAACATTCAGCTTAGAATGGCCATTGACGTTAAATGCTTTAATCCATAGTCCTATTTAATCTATTGTGAAACAAAATCTAAACGACATAATAAAAAGTCAACCGCACCACGGATTCCTAGACAGTCTCCCACACTGGTACTAGCGAGGCCTTAAGCAGTGTAACTTCTGCGATCTGACGAGAGCAGGCACATTCAGCTTAGAATGGCCATTGACATTAAGTGCTTTAATCCATAGTCCTTTTTAATCGATTGTGAAACAAAATCTAAACGACATAATAAAAAGTCAACCGAACCACGGATTCCCAGACAGTCTCCCACACTGGTACTAGCGAGGCCTTAAGCTGTGTAACTTCTGCGATCTGACGAGAGCAGGCACATTCAGCTTAGAATGGCCATTGACATTATTAGCCTTAATCCATAGTCCTATTTAATCTATTGTGAAACAAAATCTAAACAACATAATAAAAAGTCAACCGCACCACGGATTCCCAGACAGTCTCCCACACTGGTACTAGCGAGGCCTTAAGCTGTGGAACTTCTGCGATCTGACGAGAGCAGGCACATTCAGCTTAGAATGAGCATTGACTTTAAATGCTTTAATCCATAGTCCTTTTTAATCGATTGTGAAACAAAATCTAAACGACATAATAAAAAGTCAACCGCACCACGGATTCCCAGACAGTCTCCCACACTGGTACTAGCGAGGCCTTAAGCTGTGTAACTTCTGCGATCTGACGAGAGCAGGCACATTCAGCTTAGAATGGCCAATGCCATTAAATGCTTTAATCCATAGTCCTTTTTAATCGATTGTGAAACAAAATCTAAACGACATAATAAAAATTCAACCGCACAACGGATTCCGGGACAGTCTCCCACACTGGTACTAGCGAGGCCTTAAGCTGGGTAACTTCTGCGATCTGACGAGAGCAGGCACATTCAGCTAAGAATGGCCATTGATATTAAATGCTTTAATCCATAGTCCTTTTTAATCGATTGTGAAACAAAATCTAAACGACATAATAAAAAGTCAACCGCACCACAGATTCCCAGACAGTCTCCCACACTAGTACTAGCAAGGCCTTAAGCTGTGTAACTTCTGCGATCTGACGAGAGCAGGCACATTCAGCTTAGAATGGCCAGTGACATTAAAGGCTTTAATCCATAGTCCTTTTTAATCGATTGTGAAACAAAATCTAAACGACATAATAAAAACTCAACCGCACCACGGATTCCCAGACAGTCTCCCACACTGGTACTAGCGAGGGCTTAAGATGTGTAACTTCTGCGTTCGGACGAGAGCAGGCACATTCAGCTTAGAATGGCCATTGACGTTAAATGCTTTAATCCATAGTCCTATTTAATCTATTGTGAAACAAAATCTAAACGACATAATAAAAAGTCAACCGCACCACGGATTCCCAGACAGTCTCCCACACTGGTACTAGCGAGGCGTTTAGCTGTGTAACTTCTGCGATCTAACGAGAGCAGGCACATTCAGCTTAGAATGAGCATTGACTTTAAATGCTTTAATCCATAGTCCTTTTTAATCGATTGTGAAACAAAATCTAAACGACATAATAAAAAGTCAACAGCACCACGGATTCCCAGACAGTCTCCCACACTGGTACTAGCGAGGCCTTAAGCTGTGTAACTTCTGCGATCTGACGAGAGCAGGCACATTCAGCTTAGAATGGCCATTGACATTAAAAGTCTTAATCCATAGTCCTATTTAATCTATTGTGAAACAAAATCTAAACAACATAATAAAAAGTCAACCGCACCACGGATTCCCAGACAGTCTCCCACACTGGTACTAGCGAGGACTTAAGCTATGTAACTTCTGCGTTCTGACGAGAGCAGGCACATTCAGCTTAGAATGGCCATTGACGTTAAATGCTTTAATCCATAGTCCTTTTTAATCGATTGTGAAACAAAATCTAAACGACATAATAAAAATTCAACCGCACCACGGATTCCTAGACAGTCTCCCACACTGGTACTAGCGAGGCCTTAAGCAGTGTAACTTCTGCGATCTGACGAGAGCAGGCACATTCAGCTTAGAATGGCCATTGACGTTAAATTCTTTAATCCATAGTCCTTTTTAATCGATTGTGAAACAAAATCTAAACGACATAATAAAAATTCAACCGCACCACGGATTCCCAGACAGTCTCCCACAATGGTACTAGCGAGGCCTTAAGCTGTGTAACTTCTGCGTTCTGACTAGAGCAGGCACATTCAGCTTAGAATGGCCATTGACGTTAAATGCTTTAATCCATAGTCCTATTTAATCTATTGTGAAACAAAATCTAAACGACATAATAAAAAGTCAACCGCACCACGGATTCCCAGACAGTCTCCCACACTGGTACTAGCGAGGCCTTAAGCTGTGTAACTTCTGCGATCTGACGAGAGCAGGGACATTCAGCTTAGAATGGCCATTGACGTTAAATTCTTTAATCCATAGTCCTTTTTAATCGATTGTGAAACAAAATCTAAACGACATAATAAAAATTCAACCGCACCACGGATTCCCAGACAGTCTCCCACACTGGTACTAGCGAGGCCTTAAGCTGTGTAACTTCTGCGTTCTGACTAGAGCAGGCACATTCAGCTTAGAATGGCCATTGACGTTAAATGCTTTAATCCATAGTCCTATTTAATCTATTGTGAAACAAAATCTAAACGACATAATAAAAAGTAAACCGCACCACGGATTCCCAGACAGTCTCCCACACTGGTACTAGCGAGGCCTTAAGCTGTGTAACTTCTGCGATCTGACGAGAGCAGGCACATTCAGCTTAGAATGGCCATTGACGTTAAATGCTTTAATCCATAGTCCTATTTAATCTATTGTGAAACAAAATCTAAACGACATAATAAAAAGTCAACCGCACCACGGATTCCCAGACAGTCTCCCACACTGGTACTAGCGAGGCGTTAAGCTGTGTAACTTCTGCGATCTAACGAGGGCAGGCACATTCAGCTTAGAATGGCCATTGACGTTAAATGCTTTAATCCATAGTCCTATTTAATCTATTGTGAAACAAAATCTAAATGACATAATAAAAAGTCAACCGCACCACGGCTTCCCAGACAGTCTCCCACACTGGTACTAGCGAGGCCTTAAGCTGTGTAACTTCTGCGATCTGACAAGAGCAGGCACATTCAGCTTAGAATGGCCATTGACGTTAAACGCTTTAATCCATAGTCCTATTTAATCTATTGTGAAACAAAATCTAAACGACATAATAAAATGTCAACCGCACCACGGATTCCCAGACAGTCTCCCACACTGGTACTAGCGAGGCCTAAAGCTGTGTAACTTCTGCAATCTGACAAGAGCAGGGACATTCAGCTTAGAATGGCCATTGACATTAAATGCTTTAATCCATAGTCCTTTTTAATCGATTGTGAAACAAAATCTAAACGACATAATAAAAATTCAACCGCACCACGGATTCCCAGACAGTCTCCCACACTGGTACTAGCGAGGCCTTAAGCTGTGTAACTTCTGCGTTCTGACGAGAGCTGGCACATTCAGCTTAGAATGGCCATTGACGTTAAATGCTTTAATCCATAGTCCTATTTAATCTATTGTGAAACAAAATCTAAACGACATAATAAAAAGTCAACCGCACCACGGATTCCCAGACAGTCTCCCACACTGGTACCAGCGAGGCCTTAAGCTGTGTAACTTCTGCGATCTGACGAGAGCAGGCACATTCAGCTTAGAATGGCCATTGACATTAAATACTTTAATCCATAGTCCTTTTTAATCGATTGTGAAACAAAATCTAAACGACATAATAAAAAGTCAACCGCACCACGGATTCCCAGACAGTCTCCCACACTGGTACTAGCGAGGCCTTATGCTGTGTAACTTCTGCGATCTGACGAGAGCAGGCACATTCAGCTTAGAATGGCCATTGACATTAAATGCTTTAATCCATAGTCCTTTTTAATCGATTGTGAAACAAAATCTAAACGACATAATAAAAAGTCAACCGCACCACGGATTCCCAGACAGTCTCCCACACTGGTACTAGCGAGGCCTTAAGCTGTGTAACTTCTGCGATCTGACGAGAGCAGGGACTTTCAGCTTAGAATGGCCATTGACATTAAATGCTTTAATCCATAGTCCTTTTTAATCGATTGTGAAACAAAATCTAAACGACATAATCAAAATTCAACCGCTCCACGGATTCCCAGACAGTCTCCCACACTGCTACTAGCGAGGCCTTAAGCTGTGTAACTTCTGCGATCTGACGAGAGCAGGCACATTCAGCTCAGAATGGCCATTGACATTAAATGCTTTAATCCATAGTCCTTTTTAATCGATTGTGAAACAAAATCTAAATGACATAATAAAAAGGCAACCGCACCACGGATTCCCAGACAGTCTCCCACACTGGTACTAGCGAGGCCTTAAGCTGTGTAACTTCTGCAATCTGACGAGAGCAGGCACATTCAGTTTAGAATGGCCATTGACGTTAAATGCTTTAATCCATAGTCCTATTTAATCTATTGTGAAACAAAATCTAAACGACATAATAAAAAGTCAACCGCACCACGGATTCCCAGACAGTCTCCCACACTGGTACTAGCGAGGCGTTAAGCTGTGTAACTTCTGCGATCTAACGAGAGCAGGCACATTCAGCTTAGAATGGCCATTGACTTTGAATGCTTTAATCCATAGTCCTTTTTAATCGATTGTGAAACAAAATCTAAACGACATAATAAAAAGGCAACCGCACCACGGATTCCCAGACAGTCTCCCACACTGGTACTAGCGAGGCCTTAAGCTGTGTAACTTCTGCAATCTGACGAGAGCAGGCACATTCAGTTTAGAATGGCCATTGCCATTAAAAACCTTAATCCATAGTCCTATTTAATCTATTGTGAAACAAAATCTAAACAACATAATTAAAAGTCAACTGCACCACGGACTCCCAGACAGTCTCCCACACTGGTACTAGCGAGGCCCTAAGCTGTGTAACTTCTGCGATCTGACGACAGCAGGGACATTCAGTTTAGAATGGCCATTGACATTAAATGCTTTAATCCATAGTCCTTTTTAATCGATTGTGAAACAAAATCTAAACGACATAATAAAAATTCAACCGCACCACGGATTCCCAGACAGTCTCCCACACTGGTACTAGCAAGGCCTTAAGCTGTGTAACTTCTGCGTTCTGACGAGAGCAGGCACATACAGCTTAGAATGGCCATTGACGTTAAATGCTTTAATCCATAGTCCTATTTAATCTATTGTGAAACAAAATCTAAACGACATAATAAAAAGTCAACCGCACCATGGATTCCCAGACAGTCTCCCACACTGGTACTAGCGAGGCCTTAAGCTGTGTAACTTCTGCGATCTGACGAGAGCAGGCACATTCAGCTTAGAATGGCCATTGCCATTAAAAGCCTTAATCCATAGTCCTATTTAATCTATTGTGAAACAAAATCTAAACAACATAATAAAAAGTCAACCGCACCACGGATTCCCAGACAGTCTCCCACACTGGTACTAGCGAGGACTTAAGCTATGTAACTTCTGCGTTCTGACGAGAGCAGGCACATTCAGCTTAGAATGGCCATTGACGTTAAATGCTTTAATCCATAGTTCTTTTTAATCGATTGTGAAACAAAATCTAAACGACATAATAAAAAGTCAACCGCACCACGGATTCCCAGACAGTCTCCCACACTGGTACTAGCGAGGCCTTAAGCTGTGTAACTTCTGCGATCTGACGAGAGCAGGCACATATAGCTTAGAATGGCCTTTGACATTAAATGCTTTAATCCATAGTCCTTTTTAATCGATTGTGAAACAAAATCTAAACGACATAATAAAAAGTCAACAGCACCACGGATTCCCAGACAGTCTCCCACACTGGTACTAGCGAGGCCTTAAGCTGTGTAACTTCTGCGATCTGACGAGAGCAGGGACATTCAGCTTAGAATGGCCATTGACATTAAATGCTTTAATCCATAGTCCTTTTTAATCGATTGTGAAACAAAATCTAAACGACATAATAAAAAGTCAACCGCACCACGGATTCCCAGACAGTCTCCCACACTGGTACTAGGGAGGCGTTAAGCTGTGTAACTTCTGCGATCTAACGAGAGCAGGCACATTCAGCTTAAAATGGCCATTAACATTAAATGCTTTAATCCATAGTCCTTTTTAATCGATTGTGAAACAAAATCTAAACGACATAATAAAAAGTCAACCGCACCACGGATTCCCAGACAGTCTCCCACACTGGTACTAGCGAGGCCTTAAGCTGTGTAACTTCTGCGATCTGACGAGAGCAGGAACATTCAGCTTAGAATGGCCATTGACATTAAAAGCCTTAATCCATAGTCCTATTTAATCTATTGTGAAACAAAATCTAAACAACATAATAAAAAGTCAACCGCACCACGGATTCCCAGACAGTCTCCCACACTGGTACTAGCGAGGCCCTAAGATGTGTAACTTCTGCGATCTGACGAGAGCAGGGACATTCAGTTTAGAATGGCCATTGACATTAAATGCTTTAATCCATAGTCCTTTTTAATCGATTGTGAAACAAAATCTAAACGACATAATAAAATTTCAACCACACCACGGATTCCCAGACAGTCTCCCACACTGGTACTAGCGAGGCCTTAAGCTGTGTAACTTCTGCGTTCTGACGAGAGAAGGCACATTCAGCTTAGAATGGCCATTGACGTTAAATGCTTTAATCCATAGTCCTATTTAATCTATTGTGAAACAAAATCTAAACGACATAATAAAAAGTCAACCGCACCACGGATTCCCAGACAGTCTCCCACACTGGTACTAGCGAGGCCTTAAGCTGTGTAACTTCTGCGATCTGACGAGAGCAGGCACATTCAGCTTAGAATGGCCATTGACATGAAATGCTTTAATCCATAGTCCTTTTTAATCGATTGTGAAAAAAAATCTAAACGACATAATAAAACGGCAACCGCACCACGGATTCCCAGACAGTCTCCCACACTGGTACTTGCGAGGCATTAAAGGAACAGTGTCATCACAAATTATTTTTTTATATGTTAAAGATGTTAGTGCTTTAATAAAAACGTTTATATTCATTTGTGTGTTTGTGTTTTACTTTTTCTTATTTTTACACTTTTTCTTCCCTATGGGGGCTGCCATTTTTTGTTCCATTTCTGTGTGTGTCGATTAACGACACATACAGACATGGAATACGGCAGCCACAGTCCCATAGGGACTGCGAACGGCTCCCGTCCCATTGACTGCAGTGTACGGGGTCTGTGTGGGAACTGCGCATGCGCCGCTCCCACACAGTCCTATTCGAAATTGGCGCCGTCCGGCGCCATTTTCCTGTGGACCGGAAGTCGCGGCCGGACAGTAATATTACTACTTCCGGTCGCGGCTTCCGGATTTGTGCACTTGCACCAGCGGCAGCAAACGGAGCGGACGGGCCGGAGGGAGCCGCGGCGGCAGGAGCAGGTAAGAGATTTCAATGTATGTTCGTGTTTGTGTGTGTTTACTACTGTATGTAAACCTACTACACTGTGGGTTAGCTCAAAAAATGGCGACACACAGTGTAGGAGGTTACATCGTTCAAACCCCTCGTTTATCCCGGCACTAGCCAGGATAAAGGAGGGGGGGATGCTGAGAGCTCACTAGAGCGAGGGCTTTTAACCCAATGTTGCAATGCTGCAATTTTGGGAACAGCTCCATCTAGTGACCAAAAATGGGTAGTATTATAAATTAGAAATAATTTATAATATTTCCTGGACTCGTGCAAAAAAATAAAAAAAATTTAAACAATGTTTAATCACCCACACACTAAATGTTTAATTTTTTAAAAAAAAACATGTTTTTCTGGCAACACATTCCCTTTAAGCTGTGTAACTTCTGCGATCTGACGAGAGCAGGGACATTCAGCTTAGAATGGCCATTGACATTAAATGCTTTAATCCATAGTCCTTTTTAATCGATTGTGAAACAAAATCTAAACGACATAATAAAAATTCAAACGCACAACGGATTCCGAGACAGTCTCCCACACTGGTACTAGCGAGGCCTTAAGCTGGGTAATTTCTGCGATCTGACGAGAGCAGGCACATTCAGCTTAGAATGGCCATTGACGTTAAATGCTTTAATCCATAGTCCTTTTTAATCGATTGTGAAACAAAATCTAAACGACATAATAAAAAGTCAACCGCACCACGGATTCCCAGACAGTCTCCCACACTGGTACTAGCGAGGCCTTAAGCTGTGTAACTTCTGCGATCTGACGAGAGCAGGGACATTCAGCTTAGAATGGCCATTAAAATTAAATGCTTTAATCCATAGTCCTTTTTAATCGTTTGTGAAACAAAATCTAAACGACATAATAAAAATTCAACCGCACCACGGATTCCCAGACAGTCTCCCACACTGGTACTAGCGAGGCGTTAAGCTGTGTAACTTCTGCGATCTGACGAGAGCAGGCACATTCAGCTTAGAATGGCCATTGACATTAAAAGCCTTAATCCATAGTCCTATTTAATCTATTGTGAAACAAAATCTAAACAACATAATAAAAAGTCAACTGCACCACGGATTCCCAGACAGTCTCCCACACTGGTACTAGCGAGGCTTTAAGCTGTGTAACTTCTGCGATCTGACGAGAGCAGGGACATTCAGCTTAGAATGGCCATTGACATTAAATTCTTTAATCCATAGTCCTTTTTAATCGATTGTGAAACAAAATCTAAACGACATAATAAAAATTCAACCGCACCATGGATTCCCAGACAGTCTCCCACACTGGTACTAGCGAGGCCTTAAGCTGTGTAACTTCTGCGTTCTGACTAGAGCAGGCACATTCAGCTTAGAATGGCCATTGACGTTAAATGCTTTAATCCATAGTCCTATTTAATCTATTGTGAAACAAAATCTAAACGACATAATAAAAAGTCAACCGCACCATGGATTCCCAGACAGTCTCCCACACTGGTACTAGCGAGGCCTTAAGCTGTGTAACTTCTGCGATCTGACGAGAGCAGGCACATTCAGCTTAGAATGGCCATTGACTTTAAATGCTTTAATCCATAGTCCTTTTTAATCGATTGTGAAACAAAATCTAAACGACATAATAAAAAGTAAACCGCACCACGGATTCCCAGACAGTCTCCCACACTGGTACTAGCGAGGACTTAAGCTGTGTAACTTCTGCGATCTGACGAGAGCAGGCACATTCAGCTTAGAATGGCCATTGCCATTAAAAGCCTTAATCCATAGTCCTATTTAATCTATTGTGAAACAAAATCTAAACAACATAATAAAAAGTCAACCGCACCACGGATTCCCAGACAGTCTCCCACACTGGTACTAGCGAGGACTTAAGCTATGTAACTTCTGCGTTCTGACGAGAGCAGGCACATTCAGCTTAGAATGGCCATTGACGTTAAATGCTTTAATCCATAGTCCTTTTTAATCGATTGTGAAACAAAATCTAAACGACATAATAAAAAGTCAGCCGCACCACGGATTCCCAGACAGTCTCCCACACTGGTACTAGCGAGGCCTTAAGCTGTGTAACTTCTGCGATCTGACGAGAGCAGGCACATTCCGCTTAGAATGGCCTTTGACATTAAATGCTTTAATCCATAGTCCTTTTTAATCGATTGTGAAACAAAATCTAAACGACATAATAAAAAGTCAACAGCACCATGTATTCCCAGACAGTCTCCCACACTGGTACTAGCGAGGCCTTAAGCTGTGTAACTTCTGCGATCTAACGAGAGCAGGCACATTCAGCTTAAAATGGCCATTAACATTAAATGCTTTAATCCATAGTCCTTTTTAATCGATTGTGAAACAAAATCTAAACGACATAATAAAAAGTCATCCACACCACGGATTCCCAGACAGTCTCCCACACTGGTACAAGCGAGGCCTTAAACTGTGTAACTTCTGCGATCTGACGAGAGCAGGCACATTCAGCTTAGAATGGCCATTGACATTTAAAGCCTTAATCCATAGTCCTATTTAATCTATTGTGAAACAAAATCTAAACAACATAATAAAAAGTCAACCGCACCACGCATTCCCAGACAGTCTCCCATACTGGTACCAGCGAGGCCTTAAGCTGTGTAACTTCTGTGATCTGACGAGAGCAGGGACATTCAGCTTAGAATGGCCATTGACTTTAAATGCTTTAATCCATAGTCCTTTTTAATCGATTGTGAAACAAAATCTAAACGACATAATAAAAATTCAACCGCACAACGGATTCCGAGACAGTCTCCCACACTGGTACTAGCGAGGCCTTAAGCTGGGTAACTTCTGCGATCTGACGAGAGCAGGCACATTCAGCTTAGAATGGCCATTGACGTTAAATGCTTTAATCCATAGTCCTATTTAATCTATTGTGAAACAAAATCTAAACGACATAATAAAAAGTCAACCGCACCACGGATTCCCAGACAGTCACCCACACTGGTACTAGCGAGGCGTTAAGCTATGTGTAACTTCTGCGATCTAACAAGAGCAGGCACATTCAGCTTAGATTGGCCATTGACATTAAATGCTTTAATCCATAGTCCTTTTTAATCGATTGTGAAACAAAATCTAACCGACATAATAAAAAGTCAACCACACCACGGATTCCCAGACAGTCTCCCACACTGGTACTAGCGAGGCCTTAAGCTGTGTAACTTCTGCGATCTGACGAGAGCAGGCACATTCAGCTTAGAATGGCCATTGACATTAAAAGCCTTAATCCATAGTCCTATTTAATCTATTGTGAAACAAAATCTAAACAACATAATAAAAAGTCAACCGCACCACGCATTCCCAGACAGTCTCCCACACTGGTACCAGCGAGGCCTTAAGCTGTGTAACTTCTGCGATCTGACGAGAGCAGGGACATTCAGCTTAGAATGGCCATTGACATTAAAGGCTTTAATCCATAGTCCTTTTTAATCGATTGTGAAACAAAATCTAAACGACATAATAAAAACTCAACCGCACCACAGATTCCCAGACAGTCTCCCACACTGGTACTAGCGAGGCCTTAAGCTGTGTAACTTCTGCGTTTGGACGAGAGCAGGCACATTCAGCTTAGAATGGCCATTGACTTTAAATGCTTTAATCCATAGTCATATTTAATCTATTGTGAAACAAAATCTAAACGACATAATAAAAAGTCAACCGCACCACGGATTCCCAGACAGTCTCCCACACTGGTACTAGCGAGGCGTTAAGCTGTGTAACTTCTGCGCTCTAACGAGAGCAGGCACATTCAGCTTAGAATGGCCATTGACTTTAAATGCTTTAACCCATAGTCCTTTTTAATTGATTGTGAAACAAAATCTAAACGACATAATAAAAAGTCAACCGCACCACGGATTCCCAGACAGTCTCCCACACTGGTACTAGCGAGGCCTTAAGCTGTGTAACTTCTGCGATCTGACGAGAGCAGGAACATTCAGCTTAGAATGGCCATTGACATTAAAAGCCTTAATCCATAGTCCTATTTAATCTATTGTGAAACAAAATCTAAACAACATAATAAAAAGTCAACCGCACCACGGATTCCCAGACAGTCTCCCACACTGGTACTAGCGAGGACTTAAGCTATGTAACTTCTGCGTTCTGACGAGAGCAGGCACATTCAGCTTAGAATGGCCATTGACATTAAATGCTTTAATCCATAGTCCTTTTTAATCGATTGTGAAACAAAATCTAAACGACATAATAAAAAGTCAACCGCACCACGGATTCCCAGACAGTCTCCCACACTGGTACTAGCGAGGCCTTAAGCTGTGTAACTTCTGCGATCTGACGAGAGCAGGCACATTCAGCTTAGAATGGCCATTGACATTAGAAGCCGTAATCCATAGTCCTATTTAATCTATTGTGAAACAAAATCTAAACAACATAATAAAAAGTCAACCGCACCACGCATTCCCAGACAGTCTCCCACACTGGTACCAGCGAGGCCTTAAGCTGTGTAACTTCTGCGATCTGACGAGAGCAGGGACATTCAGCTTAGAATGGCCATTGACATTAAAGGCTTTAATCCATAGTCCTTTTTAATCGATTGTGAAACAAAATCTAAACGACATAATAAAAAGTCAACCGCACCACGGATTCCCAGACAGTCTCCCACACTGGTACTAGCGAGGCCTTAAGCTGTGTAACTTCTGCGATCTGACGAGAGCAGGCACATTCAGCTTAGAATGGCCATTGACATTAAAAGCCTTAATCCATAGTCCTATTTAATCTATTGTGAAACAAAATCTAAACAACATAATAAAAAGTCAACCGCACCACGGATTCCCAGACAGTCTCCCACACTGGTACTAGCGAGGCCTTAAGCTGTGTAACTTCTGCGATCTGACGAGAGCAGGGACATTCAGCTTAGAATGGCCATTGACATTAAATGCTTTAATCCATAGTTCTTTTTAATCGATTGTGAAACAAAATCTAAACGACATAGTAAAAAGTCAACCGCACCACGGATTCCCAGACAGTCTCCCACACTGGTACTAGCGAGGCCTTAAGCTGTGTAACTTCTGCGATCTGACGAGAGCAGGCACATTCAGCTTAGAATGGCCATTGACGTTAAATGCTTTAATCCATAGTCCTATTTAATCTATTGTGAAACAAAATCTAAACGACATAATAAAAAGTCAACCGCACCACGGATTCCCAGACAGTCACCCACACTGGTACTAGCGAGGCGTTAAGCTATGTGTAACTTCTGCGATCTAACAAGAGGAGGCACATTCAGCTTAGATTGGCCATTGACATTAAATGCTTTAATCCATAGTCCTTTTTAATCGATTGTGAAACAAAATCTAACCGACATAATAAAAAGTCAACCACACCACGGATTCCCAGACAGTCTCCCACACTGGTACTAGCGAGGCCTTAAGCTGTGTAACTTCTGCGATCTGACGAGAGCAGGCACATTCAGCTTAGAATGGCCATTGACATTAAAAGCCTTAATCCATAGTCCTATTTAATCGATTGTGAAACAAAATCTAAACGACATAATAAAAAGTCAACCGCACCACGGATTCCCAGACAGTCTCCCACACTGGTACTAGCGAGGCCTTAAGCTGTGTAACTTCTGCGATCTGACGAGAGCAGGAACATTCAGCTTAGAATGGCCATTGACATTAAAAGCCTTAATCCATAGTCCTATTTAATCTATTGTGAAACAAAATCTAAACAACATAATAAAAAGTCAACCGCACCACAGATTCCCAGACAGTCTCCCTCACTGGTACTAGCGAGGCCTTAAGCTGTGTAACTTCTGCGTTTGGACGAGAGCAGGCACATTCAGCTTAGAATGGCCATTGACGTTAAATGCTTTAATCCATAGTCATATTTAATCTATTGTGAAACAAAATCTAAACGACATAATAAAAAGTCAACCGCACCACGGATTCCCAGACAGTCTCCCACACTGGTACTAGCGAGGCGTTAAGCTGTGTAACTTCTGCGCTCTAACGAGAGCAGGCACATTCAGCTTAGAATGGCCATTGACTTTAAATGCTTTAACCCATAGTCCTTTTTAATTGATTGTGAAACAAAATCTAAACGACATAATAAAAAGTCAACCGCACCACGGATTCCCAGACAGTCTCCCACACTGGTACTAGCGAGGCCTTAAGCTGTGTAACTTCTGCGATCTGACGAGAGCAGGAACATTCAGCTTAGAATGGCCATTGACATTAAAAGCCTTAATCCATAGTCCTATTTAATCTATTGTGAAACAAAATCTAAACAACATAATAAAAAGTCAACCGCACCACGGATTCCCAGACAGTCTCCCACACTGGTACTAGCGAGGACTTAAGCTATGTAACTTCTGCGTTCTGACGAGAGCAGGCACATTCAGCTTAGAATGGCCATTGACATTAAATGCTTTAATCCATAGTCCTTTTTAATCGATTGTGAAACAAAATCTAAACGACATAATAAAAAGTCAACCGCACCACGGATTCCCAGACAGTCTCCCACACTGGTACTAGCGAGGCCTTAAGCTGTGTAACTTCTGCGATCTGACGAGAGCAGGCACATTCAGCTTAGAATGGCCATTGACATTAGAAGCCGTAATCCATAGTCCTATTTAATCTATTGTGAAACAAAATCTAAACAACATAATAAAAAGTCAACCGCACCACGCATTCCCAGACAGTCTCCCACACTGGTACCAGCGAGGCCTTAAGCTGTGTAACTTCTGCGATCTGACGAGAGCAGGGACATTCAGCTTAGAATGGCCATTGACATTAAAGGCTTTAATCCATAGTCCTTTTTAATCGATTGTGAAACAAAATCTAAACGACATAATAAAAAGTCAACCGCACCACGGATTCCCAGACAGTCTCCCACACTGGTACTAGCGAGGCCTTAAGCTGTGTAACTTCTGCAATCTGACGAGAGCAGGCACATTCAGCTTAGAATGGCCATTGACATTAAAAGCCTTAATCCATAGTCCTATTTAATCTATTGTGAAACAAAATCTAAACAACATAATAAAAAGTCAACCGCACCATGGATTCCCAGACAGTCTCCCACAGTGGTACTAGCGAGGCCTTAAGCTGTGTAACTTCTGCGATCTGACGAGAGCAGGCACATTCAGCTTAGAATGGCCATTGACATTAAATGCTATAATCCATAGTCCTATTTAATCTATTGTGAAACAAAATCTAAACGACATAATAGAAAGTCAACCGCACCACGGATTCCCAGACAGTCTCCCACACTGGTACTAGCGAGGCCTTAAGCTGTGTATTTTCTGCGATCTGACGAGAGAAGGCACATTCAGCTTAGAATGGCCATTGACGTTAAATGCTTTAATCCATAGTCCTTTTTAATCGATTGTGAAACAAAATCTAAACGACATAATAAAAAGTCAACCGCACCACGGATTCCCAGACAGTCTCCCACACTGGTACTAGCGAGGCCTTAAGCTGTGTAACTTCTGCGATCTGACGAGAGCAGGCACATTCAGCTTAGAATGGCCATTGACATTAGAAGCCGTAATCCATAGTCCTATTTAATCTATTGTGAAACAAAATCTAAACAACATAATAAAAAGTCAACCGCACCACGCATTCCCAGACAGTCTCCCACACTGGTACCAGCGAGGCCTTAAGCTGTGTAACTTCTGCGATCTGACGAGAGCAGGGACATTCAGCTTAGAATGGCCATTGACATTAAAGGCGTTATTCCATAGTCCTTTTTAATCGATTGTGAAACAAAATCTAAACGACATAATAAAAAGTCAACCGCACCACGGATTCCCAGACAGTTTCCCACACTGGTACTAGCGAGGCCTTAAGCTGTGTAACTTCTGCGATCTGACGAGAGCAGGCACATTCAGCTTAGAATGGCCATTGACATTAAAAGCCTTAATCCATAGTCCTATTTAATCTATTGTGAAACAAAATCTAAACAACATAATAAAAAGTCAACCGCACCACGGATTCCCAGACAGTCTCCCACACTGGTACTAGCGAGGCCTTAAGCTGTGTAACTTCTGCGATCTGACGAGAGCAGGCACATTCAGCTTAGAATGGCCATTGACATTAAATGCTTTAATCCATAGTCCTATTTAATCTATTGTGAAACAAAATCTAAACGACATAATAAAAAGTCAACCGCACCACGGATTCCCAGACAGTCTCCCACACTGGTACTAGCGAGGCCTTAAGCTGTGTAATTTCTGCGATCTGACGAGAGCAGGCACATTCAGCTTAGAATGGCCATTGACATTAAATGCTTTAATCCATAGTCCTTTTTAATCGATTGTGAAACAAAATCTAAACAACATAATAAAAAGGCAACCGCACCACGGATTCCCAGACAGTCTTCCACACTGGTACTAGCGAGGCGTTAAGCTGTGTAATTTCTGCGCTCTAACGAGTGCAGGCACATTCAGCTTAGAATGGCCATTGACTTTAAATGCTTTAACCCATAGTCCTTTTTAATCGATTGTGAAACAAAATCTAAACGACATAATAAAAAGTCAACCACACCACGGATTCCCAGACAGTCTCCCACACTGGTACTAGCGAGGCCTTAAGCTGTGTAACTTCTGCGATCTGACGAGAGCAGGAACATTCAGCTTAGAATGGCCATTGACATTAAAAGCCTTAATCCATAGTCCTATTTAATCTATTGTGAAACAAAATCTAAACAACATAATAAAAAGTCAACCGCACCACGGATTCCCAGACAGTCTCCCACACTGGTACTAGCGAGGACATAAGCTATGTAACTTCTGCGTTCTGACGAGAGCAGGCACATTCAGCTTAGAATGGCCATTGACATTAACTGCTTTAATCCATAGTCCTTTTTAATCGATTGTGAAACAAAATCTAAACGACATAATAAAAAGTCAACCGCACCACGGATTCCCAGACAGTCTCCCACACTGGTACTAGCGAGGCCTTAAGCTGTGTAACTTCTGCGATCTGACGAGAGCAGGCACATTCAGCTTAGAATGGCCATTGACATTAGAAGCCGTAATCCATAGTCCTATTTAATCTATTGTGAAACAAAATCTAAACAACATAATAAAAAGTCAACCGCACCACGCATTCCCAGACAGTCTCCCACACTGGTACCAGCGAGGCCTTAAGCTGTGTAACTTCTGCGATCTGACGAGAGCAGGGACATTCAGCTTAGAATGGCCATTGACATTAAAGGCTTTAATCCATAGTCCTTTTTAATCGATTGTGAAACAAAATCTAAACGACATAATAAAAAGTCAACCGCACCACGGATTCCCAGACAGTCTCCCACACTGGTACTAGCGAGGCCTTAAGCTGTGTAACTTCTGCGATCTGACGAGAGCAGGAACATTCAGCTTAGAATGGCCATTGACATTAAAAGCCTTAATCCATAGTCCTATTTAATCTATTGTGAAACAAAATCTAAACAACATAATAAAAAGTCAACCGCACCACGGATTCCCAGACAGTCTCCCACACTGGTACTAGCGAGGACTTAAGCTATGTAACTTCTACGTTCTGAAGAGAGCAGGCACATTCAGCTTAGAATGGCCATTGACATTAAATGCTTTAATCCATAGTCCTTTTTAATCGATTGTGAAACAAAATCTAAACGACATAATAAAAAGTCAACCGCACCACGGATTCCCAGACAGTCTCCCACACTGGTACTAGCGAGGCCTTAAGCTGTGTAACTTCTGCGATCTGACGAGAGCAGGCACATTCAGCTTAGAATGGCCATTGACATTAAAAGCCTTAATCCATAGTCCTATTTAATCTATTGTGAAACAAAATCTAAACAACATAATAAAAAGTCAACCGCACCACGGATTCCCAGACAGTCTCCCACACTGGTACTAGCGAGGGCTTAAGCTGTGTAACTTCTGCGATCTGACGAGAGCAGGCACATTCAGCTTAGAATGGCCATTGACATTAAATGCTTTAATCCATAGTCCTATTTAATCTATTGTGAAACAAAATCTAAACGACATAATAAAAAGTCAACCGCACCACGGATTCCCAGACAGTCTCCCACACTGGTACTAGCGAGGCGTTAAGCTGTGTAACTTCTGCGATCTAACGAGAGCAGGGACATTCAGCTTAGAATGGCCATTGACATTAAATGCTTTAATCCATAGTCCTTTTTAATCGATTGTGAAACAAAATCTAAACGACATAATAAAAAGTCAACCGCACCACGGATTCCCAGACAGTCTCCCACACTGGTACTAGCGAGGCCTTAAGCTGTGTAACTTCTGCGATCTGACGAGAGCAGGCACATTCAGCTTAGAATGGCCATTGACATTAGAAGCCGTAATCCATAGTCCTATTTAATCTATTGTGAAACAAAATCTAAACAACATAATAAAAAGTCAACCGCACCACGCATTCCCAGACAGTCTCCCACACTGGTACCAGCGAGGCCTTAAGCTGTGTAACTTCTGCGATCTGACGAGAGCAGGGACATTCAGCTTAGAATGGCCATTGACATTAAAGGCTTTAATCCATAGTCCTTTTTAATCGATTGTGAAACAAAATCTAAACGACATAATAAAAAGTCAACCGCACCACGGATTCCCAGACAGTCTCCCACACTGGTACTAGCGAGGCCTTAAGCTGGGTAACTTCTGCGATCTGACGAGAGGAGGCACATTCAGCTTAGAATGGCCATTGACATTAAAAGCCTTAATCCATAGTCCTATTTAATCTATTGTGAAACAAAATCTAAACAACATAATAAAAAGTCAACCGCACCATGGATTCCCAGACAGTCTCCCACAGTGGTACTAGCGAGGCCTTAAGCTGTGTAACTTCTGCGATCTGACGAGAGCAGGCACATTCAGCTTAGAATGGCCATTGACATTAAATGCTTTAATCCATAGTCCTATTTAATCTATTGTGAAACAAAATCTAAACGACATAATAGAAAGTCAACCGCACCACGGATTCCCAGACAGTCTCCCACACTGGTACTAGCGAGGCCTTAAGCTGTGTATTTTCTGCGATCTGACGAGAGAAGGCACATTCAGCTTAGAATGGCCATTGACGTTAAATGCTTTAATCCATAGTCCTTTTTAATCGATTGTGAAACAAAATCTAAACGACATAATAAAAAGTCAACCGCACCACGGATTCCCAGACAGTCTCCCACACTGGTACTAGCGAGGCCTTAAGCTGTGTAACTTCTGCGATCTGACGAGAGCAGGCACATTCAGCTTAGAATGGCCATTGACATTAGAAGCCGTAATCCATAGTCCTATTTAATCTATTGTGAAACAAAATCTAAACAACATAATAAAAAGTCAACCGCACCACGCATTCCCAGACAGTCTCCCACACTGGTACCAGCGAGGCCTTAAGCTGTGTAACTTCTGCGATCTGACGAGAGCAGGGACATTCAGCTTAGAATGGCCATTGACATTAAAGGCTTTATTCCATAGTCCTTTTTAATCGATTGTGAAACAAAATCTAAACGACATAATAAAAAGTCAACCGCACCACGGATTCCCAGACAGTCTCCCACACTGGTACTAGCGAGGCCTTAAGCTGTGTAACTTCTGCGATCTGACGAGAGCAGGCACATTCAGCTTAGAATGGCCATTGACATTAAAAGCCTTAATCCATAGTCCTATTTAATCTATTGTGAAACAAAATCTAAACAACATAATAAAAAGTCAACCGCACCACGGATTCCCAGACAGTCTCCCACACTGGTACTAGCGAGGCCTTAAGCTGTGTAACTTCTGCGATTTGACGAGAGCAGGCACATTCAGCTTAGAATGGCCATTGACATTAAATGCTTTAATCCATAGTCCTATTTAATCTATTGTGAAACAAAATCTAAACGACATAATAAAAAGTCAACCGCACCACGGATTCCCAGACAGTCTCCCACACTGGTACTAGCGAGGCCTTAAGCTGTGTAATTTCTGCGATCTGACGAGAGCAGGCACATTCAGCTTAGAATGGCCATTGACATTAAATGCTTTAATCCATAGTCCTTTTTAATCGATTGTGAAACAAAATCTAAACAACATAATAAAAAGGCAACCGCACCACGGATTCCCAGACAGTCTTCCACACTGGTACTAGCGAGGCGTTAAGCTGTGTAATTTCTGCGCTCTAACGAGTGCAGGCACATTCAGCTTAGAATGGCCATTGACTTTAAATGCTTTAACCCATAGTCCTTTTTAATCGATTGTGAAACAAAATCTAAACGACATAATAAAAAGTCAACCGCACCACGGATTCCCAGACAGTCTCCCACACTGGTACTAGCGAGGCCTTAAGCTGTGTAACTTCTGCGATCTGACGAGAGCAGGAACATTCAGCTTAGAATGGCCATTGACATTAAAAGCCTTAATCCATAGTCCTATTTAATCTATTGTGAAACAAAATCTAAACAACATAATAAAAAGTCAACCGCACCACGGATTCCCAGACAGTCTCCCACACTGGTACTAGCGAGGACTTAAGCTATGTAACTTCTGCGTTCTGACGAGAGCAGGCACATTCAGGTTAGAATGGCCATTGACATTAACTGCTTTAATCCATAGTCCTTTTTAATCGATTGTGAAACAAAATCTAAACGACATAATAAAAAGTCAACCGCACCACGGATTCCCAGACAGTCTCCCACACTGGTACTAGCGAGGCCTTAAGCTGTGTAACTTCTGCGATCTGACGAGAGCAGGCACATTCAGCTTAGAATGGCCATTGACATTAGAAGCCGTAATCCATAGTCCTATTTAATCTATTGTGAAACAAAATCTAAACAACATAATAAAAAGTCAACCGCACCACGCATTCCCAGACAGTCTCCCACACTGGTACCAGCGAGGCCTTAAGCTGTGTAACTTCTGCGATCTGACGAGAGCAGGGACATTCAGCTTAGAATGGCCATTGACATTAAAGGCTTTAATCCATAGTCCTTTTTAATCGATTGTGAAACAAAATCTAAACGACATAATAAAAAGTCAACCGCACCACGGATTCCCAGACAGTCTCCCACACTGGTACTAGCGAGGCCTTAAGCTGTGTAACTTCTGCGATCTGACGAGAGCAGGAACATTCAGCTTAGAATGGCCATTGACATTAAAAGCCTTAATCCATAGTCCTATTTAATCTATTGTGAAACAAAATCTAAACAACATAATAAAAAGTCAACCGCACCACGGATTCCCAGACAGTCTCCCACACTGGTACTAGCGAGGACTTAAGCTATGTAACTTCTGCGTTCTGAAGAGAGCAGGCACATTCAGCTTAGAATGGCCATTGACATTAAATGCTTTAATCCATAGTCCTTTTTAATCGATTGTGAAACAAAATCTAAACGACATAATAAAAAGTCAACCGCACCACGGATTCCCAGACAGTCTCCCACACTGGTACTAGCGAGGCCTTAAGCTGTATAACTTCTGCGATCTGACGAGAGCAGGCACATTCAGCTTAGAATGGCCATTGACATTAAAAGCCTTAATCCATAGTCCTATTTAATCTATTGTGAAACAAAATCTAAACAACATAATAAAAAGTCAACCGCACCACGGATTCCCAGACAGTCTCCCACACTGGTACTAGCGAGGGCTTAAGCTGTGTAACTTCTGCGATCTGACGAGAGCAGGCACATTCAGCTTAGAATGGCCATTGACATTAAATGCTTTAATCCATAGTCCTATTTAATCTATTGTGAAACAAAATCTAAACGACATAATAAAAAGTCAACCGCACCACGGATTCCCAGACAGTCTCCCACACTGGTACTAGCGAGGCGTTAAGCTATGTAACTTCTGCGATCTAACGAGAGCAGGGACATTCAGCTTAGAATGGCCATTGACATTAAAGGCTTTAATCCATAGTCCTTTTTAATCGATTGTGAAACAAAATCTAAACGACATAATAAAAATTCAACCGCACCACGGATTCCCAGACAGTCTCCCACACTGGTACTAGCGAGGCCTTAAGCTGTGTAACTTCTGCGTTCTGACCAGAGCAGGCACATTCAGCTTAGAATGGCCATTGACGTTAAATGCTTTAATCCATAGTCCTATTTAATCTATTGTGAAACAAAATCTAAACGACATAATAAAAAGTCAACCGCACCACGGATTCCCAGACAGTCTCCCACACTGGTACTAGCTAGGACTTAAGCTGTGTAACTTCTGCGATCTGACGAGAGCAGGCACATTCAGCTTAGAATGGCCATTGACATTAAATGCTTTAATCCATAGTCCTTTTTAATCGATTGTGAAACAAAATCTAAACGACATAATAAAAAGTCAACCGCACCACGGATTCCCAGACAGTCTCCCACACTGGTACTAGCAAGGCCTTAAGCTGTGTAACTTCTGCGATCTGACGAGAGCAGGCACATTCAGCTTAGAATGGCCATTGACGTTAAATGCTCTAATCCATAGTCCTATTTAATCTATTGTGAAACAAAATCTAAACAACATAATAAAAAGACAACCGCACCACGGATTCCCAGACAGTCTCCCACACTGGTACTAGCGAGGCGTTAAGCTGAGTAACTTCTGCGATCTAACGAGAGCAGGCACATTCAGCTTAGAATGGCCATTGACATTAAATGCTTTAATCCATAGTCCTTTTTAATCGATTGTGAAACAAAATCTAAACGACATAATAAAAAGTCTACCGCACCACGGATTCCCAGACAGTCTCCCACACTGGTACTAGCGAGGCCTTAAGCTGTGTAACTTCTGCGATCTGACGAGAGCAGGCACATTCAGCTTAGAATGGCCATTGACATTAAAAGCCTTAATCCATAGTCCTATTTAATCTATTGTGAAACAAAATCTAAACAACATAATAAAAAGTCAACCGCACCACGGATTCCCAGACAGTCTCCCACACTGGTACTAGCGAGGCCTTAAGCTGTGTAACTTCTGCGATCTGACGAGTGCAAGGACATTCAGCTTAGAATGGCCATTGACATTAAAGGCTTTAATCCATAGTCCTTTTTAATCGATTGTGAAACAAAATCTAAACGACATAATAAAAAGTCAACCGCACCACGAATTCCCAGACAGTCTCCCACACTGGTAATAGCGAGGCATTAAGCTGTGTAACTTCTGCGATCTGACGAGAGCAGGGACATTCAGCTTAGAATGGCCATTGACATTAAATGCTGTAATCCATAGTCCTTTTTAATCGATTGTGAAACAAAATCTAAACGACATAATAAAAAGTCAACCGCACCACGGATTCCCAGACAGTCTCCCACACTGGTACTAGCGAGGCGTTAAGCTGTGTAACTTCTGCGATCTAACGAGAGCAGGCACATTCAGCTTAGAATGGCCATTGACATTAAATGCTTTAATCCATAGTCCTTTTTAATCGATTGTGAAACAAAATCTAAACGACATAATAAAAAGTCTACCGCACCACGGATTCCCAGACAGTCTCCCACACTGGTACTAGCGAGGCCTTAAGCTGTGTAACTTCTGCGATCTGACGAGAGCAGGCACATTCAGCTTAGAATGGCCATTGACATTAAAAGCCTTAATCCATAGTCCTATTTAATCTATTGTGAAACAAAATCTAAACAACATAATAAAAAGTCAACCGCACCACGGATTCCCAGACAGTCTCCCACACTGGTACTAGCGAGGGCTTAAGCTGTGTAACTTCTGCGATCTGACGAGAGCAAGGACATTCAGCTTAGAATGGCCATTGACATTAAAGCCTTAATCCATAGTCCTATTTAATCTATTGTGAAACAAAATCTAAACAACATAATAAAAAGTCAACCGCACCACGGATTCCCAGACAGTCTCCCACACTGGTAATAGCGAGGCCTTAAGCTGTGTAACTTCTGCGATCTGACGAGAGCAGGGACATTCAGCTTAGAATGGCCATTGACATTAAATGCTGTAATCCATAGTCCTTTTTAATCGATTGTGAAACAAAATCTAAACGACATAATAAAAATTCAACCGCACCACGGATTCCCAGACAGTCTCCCACACTGGTACTAGCGAGGCCTTAAGCTGTGTAACTTCTGCGATCTGACGAGAGCAGGTACATCCAGCTTAGAATGGCCATTGAAGTTAAATGCTTTAATCCATAGTCCTATTTAATCTATTGTGAAACAAAATCTAAACGACATAATAAAAAGTCAACCGCACCACGGATTCCCAGACAGTCTCCCACACTGGTACTAGCGAGGCGTTAAGCTGTGTAACTTCTGCGATCTAACGAGGGCAGGCACATTCAGCTTAGAATGGCCATTGACATTAAATGCTTTAATCCATAGTCCTTTTTAATCGATTGTGAAACAAAATCTAAACGACATAATAAAAAGTCAACCGCACCACGGATTCCCAGACAGTCTCCCACACTGGTACTAGCGAGGCCTTAAGCTGTGTAACTTCTGCGATCTGACGAGAGCTGGCACATTCAGCTTAGAATGGACATTGACATTAAAAGCCTTAAAGGAACAGTGTCATCACCCAAAATTTTTTTCATATGTTCAAGATGTTAGTGCTTTATTAAAAACGTTTATATTTATTTGTGTGTTTGTGTTTTACTTTTTCTTATTTTTACACTTTTTCTTCCCTATGGGGGCTGCCATTTTTTGTTCCATTTCTGTGTGTGTCGATTAACGACACATACAGACATGGAATACGGCAGCCACAGTCCCATAGGGACTGCGAACGGCTCCCGTCCCATTGACTGCAGTGTACGGCGTCTGTGTGGGAACTGCGCATGCGCCGCTCCCACACAGTCCTATTCGAAATTGGCGCCGTCCGGCGCCATTTTCCTGTGGACCGGAAGTCGCGGCCGGACAGTAATATTACTACTTCCGGTCGCGGCTTCCGGATTTGTGCACTTGCACCAGTGGCAGCAAACGGAGCGGACGGGCCGGAGGGAGCCGCGGCGGCAGGAGCAGGTAAGAGATTTCAATGTATGTTCGTGTTTGTGTGTGTTTACTACTGTATGTAAACCTACTACACTGTGGGTTAGCTCAAAAAATGGCGACACACAGTGTAGGAGGTTACATCGTTCAAACCCCTCGTTTATCCCGGCACTAGCCAGGATAAAGGAGGGGGGAATGCTGAGAGCTCACTAGAGCGAGGGCTTTTAACCCAATGTTGCAATGCTGCAATTTTGGGAACAGCTCCATCTAGTGACCAAAAATGGGTAGTATTATAAATTAGAAATAATTTATAATATTTCCTGGACTCGTGCAAAAAAAAAAAATAAATTTGAACAATGTTTAATCACCCACACACTAAATGTTTAATTTTTTTTTAAAAAACATGTTTTTCTGGCAACACATTCCCTTTAATCCATAGTCCTATTTAATCTATTGTGAAACAAAATCTAAACAACATAATAAAAAGTCAACCGCACCACGGATTCCCAGACAGTCTCCCACACTGGTACTAGCGAGGCCTTAAGCTGTGTAACTTCTGCGATCTGACGAGAGCAGTCACATTCAGCTTAGAATGGCCATTGACATTAAAAGCCTTAATCCATAGTCCTATTTAATCTATTGTGAAACAAAATCTAACCAACATAATAAAAAGTCAACCGCACCACGGATTCCCAGACAGTCTCCCACACTGGTACTAGCGAAGCCTTAAGCTGTGTAACTTCTGCGATCTGACGAGAGCAGGGACATTCAGCTTAGAATGGCCATTGACATTAAATGCTTTAATCCATAGTCTTTTTTAATCGATTGTGAAACAAAATCTAAACGACATAATAAAAATTCAACCGCACCACGGATTCCCAGACAGTCTCCCACACTGGTACTAGTGAGGCCTTCAGCTGTGTAATTTCTGCGTTCTGACGAGAGCAGGCACATTCAGCTTAGAATGGCCATTGACGTTAAATGCTTTAATCCATAGTCCTATTTAATCTATTGTGAAAAAAAATCTAAACGACATAATAAAAAGTCAACCGCACCACGGATTCCCAGACAGTCTCCCACACTTGTACTAGCGAGGCGTTAAGCTGTGTAACTTCTGCGATCTAACGAGAGCAGGCACATTCAGCTTATAATGGCCATTGACATTAAATGCTTTAATCCATAGTCCTTTTTAATCGATTGTGAAACAAAATCTAAACGACATAATAAAAAGACAACCGCACCACGGATTCCCAGACAGTCTCCCACACTGGTACTAGCGAGGCCTTAAGCTGTGTAACTTCTGCGATCTGACGAGAGCAGGTACATTCAGCTTAGAATGGCCATTGACATTAAAAGCCTTAATCCATAGTCCTATTTAATCTATTGTGAAACAAAATCTAAACAACATAATAAAAAGTCAACCACACCACGGATTCCCAGACAGTCTCCCACACTGGTACTAGCGAGGCCTTAAGCTGTGTAACTTCTGCGTTCGGAAGAGAGCAGGCACATTCAGCTTAGAATGGCCATTGACGTTAAATGCTTTAATCCATAGTCCTATTTAATCTATTGTGAAACAAAATCTAAACGACATAATAAAAAGTCAACCGCACCACGGATTCCCAGACAGTCTCCCACACTGGTACTAGCGAGGCCTTAAGCTGTGTAACTTCTGCGATCTGACGAGAGCAGGCACATTCAGCTTAGAATGGCCATTGACATTAAATGCTTTAATCCATAGTCCTTTTTAATCGATTGTGAAACAAAATCTAAACGACATAATAAAAAGTCAACCGCACCACGGATTCCCAGTCAGTCTCCCACACTAGTACTAGCGAGGCCTTAAGCTGTGTAACTTCTGCGATCTGACGAGAGCAGGCACATTCAGCTTAGAATGGCCATTGACATTAAATGCTTTAATCCATAGTCCTTTTTAATCGATTGTGAAACAAAATCTAAACGACATAATAAAAAGTCAACCGCACCACGGATTCCCAGACAGTCTCCCACACTAGTACTAGTACTAGCGAGGCCTTAAGCTGTGTAACTTCTGCGATCTGACGAGAGCAGGGACATTCAGCTTAGAATGGCCATTGACATTAAATGCTTTAATCCATAGTCCTTTTTAATCGATTGTGAAACAAAATCTAAACGACATAATAAAAATTCAACCGCACCACGGATTCCCAGACAGTCTCCCACACTGGTACTAGCGAGGCCTTAAGCTGTGTAACTTCTGCGATCTGACGAGAGCAGGCACATTCAGCTTAGAATGGCCATTGACGTTAAATGCTTTAATCCATAGTCCTATTTAATCTATTGTGAAACAAAATCTAAACGACATAATAAAAAGTCAACCGCACCACGGATTCCCAGACAGTCTCCCACACTGGTACTAGCGAGGCGTTAAGCTGTGTAACTTCTGCGATCTAACGAGAGCAGGCACATTCAGCTTAGAATGGCCATTAACCTTAAATGCTTTAATCAATAGTCCTTTTTAATCGATTGTGAAACAAAATCTAAACGACATAATAAAAAGTCAACCGCACCACGGATTCCCAGACAGTCTCCCACACTGGTACTAGCGAGGCCTTAAGCTGTGTAACTTCTGCGATCTGACGAGAGCAGGCACATTCAGCTTAGAATGGCCATTGACATTAAATGCTTTAATCCATAGTCCTTTTTAATCGATTGTGAAACAAAATCTAAACGACATAATAAAAATTCAACCGCACCACGGATTCCCAGACAGTCTCCCACACTGGTACTAGCGAGGCCTTAAGCTGTGGAACTTCTGCGATCTGACAAGAGCAGGCACATTCAGCTTAGAATGGACATTGACGTTAAATGCTTTAATCCATAGTCCTATTTAATCTATTGTGAAACAAAATCTAAACGACATAATAGAAAGTCACCCGCACCACTGATTCCCAGACAGTCTCCCACACTGGTACTAGCGAGGCGTTAAGCTGTGTAACTTCTGCGATCTGACGAGAGCAGGCACATTCAGCTTAGAATGGCCATTAACATTAAATGCTTTCATTCATAGTCCTTTTTAATCGATTGTGAAACAAAATCTAAACGACATAATAAAAAGTCAACCGCACCATGGATTCCCAGACAGTCTCCCACACTTGTACTAGCGAGGCCTTAAGCTGTGTAACTTCTGCGATCTGACGAGAGCAGGCACATTCAGCTTAGAATGGCCATTGACATTAAATGCTTTAATCCATAGTCCTTTTTAATCGATTGTGAAACTAAATCTAAACGACATAATAAAAAGTCAACCGCACCACGGATTCCCAGACAGTCTCCCACACTGGTACTAGCGAGGCCTTAAGCTGTGTAACTTCTGCGATCTGACGAGAGCAGGGACATTCAGCTTAGAATGGCCATTGACATTAAATGCTTTAATCCATAGTCCTTTTTAATCGATTGTGAAACAAAATCTAAACGACATAATAAAAATTCAGCCGCACCACGGATTCCCAGACAGTCTCCCACACTGATACTAGTGAGGCCTTAAGCTGTGTAACTTCTGCGATCTGACGAGAGCAGGCACATTCAGCTTAGAATGACCATTGACGTTAAATGCTCTAATCCATAGTCCTATTTAATCTATTGTGAAACAAAATCTAAACGACATAATAAAAAGTCAACCGCACCACGGATTCCCAGACAGTCTCCCACACTGGTACTAGCGAGGCGTTAAGCTGTGTAACTTCTGCGATCTAACGAGAGCAGGCACATTCAGCTTAGAATGGCCATTGACATTAAATGCTTTAATCCATAGTCCTTTTTAATCGATTGTGAAACAAAATCTAAACGACATAATAAAAAGGCAACCGTACCACAGATTCCCAGACAGTCTCCCACTCTGGTACTAGCGAGGCCTTAAGCTGTGTAACTTCTGCGATCTGACGAGAGCAGTCACATTCAGCTTAGAATGGCCATTGACATTAAAAGCCTTAATCCATAGTCCTATTTAATCTATTGTGAAACAAAATCTAACCAACATAATAAAAAGTCAACCGCACCACGGATTCCCAGACAGTCTCCCACACTGGTACTAGCGAGGCCTTAAGCTGTGTAACTTCTGCAAACTGACGCGAACAGGAACATTCAGCTTAGAATGGCCATTGACATCAGATGTTTTAATCCATAGTCCTTTTTAATCGATTGTGAAACAAAATCTAAACGACATAACAATTAGTCAACCGCACCACGGATTCCCAGACAGTCTCCCACTCTGGTACTAGCAAGGCCTTAAGCTGAGTAACTTCTGTGATCCGACGAGAGCAGGAACATTCAGCTTAGAATCGCCATTGCCCTTAAATGCTTTAATCCATAGTCCTTTTTATGGTTCAATCTTTTTTATTGATATTTTTCAAACAAACACAAAAGGAACAAACATGATCAATAACCACATATTTCCATGTACATAAACTGAAAAAGTATAATGTTGAGTTATTGGAATATAAAATTCTGTGTCAATACTTTGATAATTGATCAAAAGAACATATACCGATCAGGTGTGCTCACCCCTCATCAGCATTAACAACAAAATAAAAATAAACATAACATTACAGGTATACTCAATAGGTCTTTTCTTCAAGAATTTCTTGTGTTAACTACAGAGTCATATCACATCAATTCTCATGCTTTTGTACAGTACAGACTGTTCTTCCACACGTTCCATATCCCTGAAAAAGTAGTAAATTTGTCTGAACCATACAGAAGGATCTTTTCATATGTATATGTGTCATTAACAGATGAAATGACTTCCGCGCTTGTGTAATGGAAGAAGATTTCCAATATCTTGTCACTACCGTCTTAGCGATGATCAAAATTTTACATATGAGTATCCTTAATCTGGGCGGTATCACATGGATATCTAGCAATAGCAATGCCATTTGTGGAGAGTTAGAGACCACTTGATTGGTCAATGAGGAAATCAAGCCGAAGATATCTTGCCAGTATGTTGTCAGCATTGGGCATTTCCATAGAATATGAAGCAAAGTACCTCTCTCTCCACATCCTCTCCAACATCTACAGGAAGAATTGGGATATATCCTACTTAGACGTTCAGGTGTATAGTACCATCTTAGCATAGTTTTCATTGCTGCTTCATAATGAGAGCTACATTGTACTGATTTATTAATCCAAATAAAAGCTCTTGTCCACTGTTCAGGAGTAAAGGCTTGTCCCAGCTCTCTTTCCCATTCCCTATATGGGTATGCTTTGTTAAATGAATCGTGATCATATATAAAATTGTAAATGGCTTTCAAGCCTTTACCTCTTCTCGAGAGTATGGGAAATATAGCGTTGTTGCAAAAGGTCTCATGTTTATGTTGGTAGCGGAGAAGGTGGCTAATTCTGAAATATGTATAGAATTCTGTAGTAGGTAAGTTAAACCGTTGGGAAAGTATTTCAAATGATATCATATGAGATCCTTCCAAGAGCTGAGACAGATCCCTCACCCCCCCCCCAGTTTCCAATGCTTAATATGTAGGTTAGGAATAGCTAAGGGTAATAGTTCTATTGGAGAATTGGTCTCGGACAAGGGACTGCTAGATCGAGAGTACTCATGAAATTTCGACCAGCTATAGATTGAGGCCCGTGTCAGTGGAGAAACGCCAGGTGGGGTAGGTATCCCCCAACATGAAGCCAACATTAACAACTTCAGCGATACTGGATGTGCTCCACACGATTCAATATGTACCCAATGTTTACTATCATCTTCTATCCACCATGAGGACAGCTGCGACACCTGCGAAGCCAAATAATAGTGATAAACATCAGGCACTCCCAATCCACCTGTTCTCCTACTTTTAGCTAATAATCTGTAGGAAATTCTAGGATGTTTATCGGCCCATATGAAATGAGAGATGATCTTTTGCATTGAGGTGAAAAAGGACATGGGAATCTGAATTGGAAGAGTTCGATAGAGGTATAACAATTTTGGGAGTAATAACATTTTAAAGGCCACAATCCTTCCAATCCAAGAAACCTCTGATTTAGTCATTCTCTGTGCTTCTACTTGTATATGTGTCAGTAATGGTTCATAGTTGTGTTTAAAAAGCTGTTTGTGTGTACTTGTCAAAACTATTCCTAAGTACTTAATGCCGTTTACTCGCCAATCAAAAGGAAATTTGGTCTTCAAAAAGTATAAAGATTGCTCTGAAATGTTGAGAGGGAGAACCTGCGATTTCTGAGTATTCAGTTTATAGTATGATATGTTCCCAAATAATTTGATAACCTCCATAACCTTAGCAAGAGACGTCTCCGGGTCAGATAACGTCAGAATTATGTCATCCGCATATAGTGAAACTGTATGTGTGCGATCTCCAATCCTGATGCCACATATCTCAACATCTTCTCTTAAGGCTTGAGCTAGAGGTTCTATTGATAAAACAAAGATCAGTGGCGATAATGGACACCCCTGTCTAGTCCCATTAGTGATGAGGAATTCCTCAGAAAGTGTGCCATTTGTGAATATTTTAGCAGATGGAGCGGAGTATAAGGCTAGAATTGCGTCCAAAATACTGCCTTCAAAACCCATATACCTAAGAACCGAAAATGCATACGACCAGCTAATCCGGTCAAACGCCTTTTCGGCATCCAATGATAACAGTACTGCTGGTGTACCTCGGGATTCTAAGGTATGTAATATGTTCAGCACTCTCCTAGTGTTATCAAACGCCTGTCGGCCCTTGACGAATCCCACTTGATCACCCTTTACCAAATCAGGCAAAATAGGAGCCAGTCGGTTCGCCAGCACTTTTGCGTATATCTTTAAATCAGAGTTGAGCAATGAGATAGGTCTAAAGTTTTGTGGTATGTCGGGGATTTTCTCTGGCTTGGGCAGTGTTACTATTAAGGCCGATTGATTTTCTTTCGGGAATGTTCCGGTAGCTATGGCTTTTTCAAAGACTGCATGTAAGTGAGGTATTAGAATACCAGCAAACTGTTTATAATAGTCATTTGATAACCCATCTGGGCCTGGGGATTTACCCAAAGGTAAAGATGTTATTACTTTAGATATTTCTGTCTGTGTAATAGGTAAATTCAGATTATCTACGTCTTCCTGTGTAAGTTTCGGGAGCGACAAGGTCTTTAAGAACTTATTAATATCTTGTTCCGATACTGGATGAGAAAAGGGGTCAGCGTGTAAATTGTACAGTGAGCTATAATACTCTTTAAATCTATTGGCTATATCCTCTGGGTTATATAATTTTCCAGTATCCGTCCCGTTTCTCAGAAAGGGAATTCGAGACTTCGTATGTTGCACCTTAAGACGGGAGGCCAAGAGTCTAGTTGCTTTATCATTTTGGGAATAATATTTAGCTTTTACAGTCTTTAGGTGTTTCTGATATGTATGTAGAAGACAGCTACGAAGTTGTTGTCTCAACTCGTTAAGTCGTTTTGTATGAGTCATAGATTTCTGAGCTTTATTTAAGAGTTCCAACCGCTTGATCTCATCCAGTATAGATGTAATACGAATATTTCTATCTTTTTTATCTCGATGACCTAATTTGATAAATGTACCTCTAATGAAAGCTTTGTGAGCATTCCAAAGAATATTAGGGTCCGAAACTGAATTAACATTAGACTGAAAGTATTCATTTAAGTCATCCTCAAACTGCCTTTTATACTTGGAATGTGACATAATATAAGTATTGTTCCGCCATAGATATGAACGATTCATACCATGTCTCTCTTCCAGGGATAAAGTAATTGCTGCATGATCAGACCAGGTAATAGTTTCAATAGTGGAATCTTGGGATATCAGTAGGCCCTCTCTATCGACAAGGAACATGTCAATTCTTGAGTATGTGCCATGAGCTGCCGAGAAAAAGGAGTAATCCCTCTCCGTGCTATGTTGTGTTCTCCAAACATCATACAACTCCCTCTGCCACAGTACTTTGCTCAGAGTCCGACCATTTCCTCTGGCAGAGGAGGTTGCATCCATATCGGGGTCAACAATCATGTTAAAGTCTCCGCACATTATAAGTTTCCCCTGTTGCAATTTCGCTACAATCCGTGTTATCTTGTGAAAAAAGCGAATCTGTCCCTTGTTTGGCGAATATACCGACACTATAGTGTAGATAACATTGTTAATTGAACAGATTAGTATAATAAATCGTCCTTTCGGATCTATTTTTTCCACCATAGGTTTAAAAGCGAGAGAATTTTTGAACGCTATCATAACTCCTCTGGATTTAGTGGAATAGTGGGCTTGGTATAGAAATGGGAAGTTTGGATGTTTCAATCGGAATGCGTCTTTCAACATTATATGCGTTTCTTGTGCACATATAACATCGCAAGATAGATTTTTAGCTTCCGTCCATAAGAACGACCGTTTTTGTGGGCTATTCAGGCCTTTGACATTTAAAGACATAAATTTTAGTACCATTTTACTACATTATACAATAAGCGGTGATATTCTTCTCTTTTCCCTTTTAGTATTACCCTCCCTATATCAGAATAGTAGATTAGCCACCATAATGCATCAATTTGACCCTTATATAAGTTCGACCCACACAGTATACCTTGAGTACAAAAACATAAACAAAACATCTTACATATAACATAGGCAAATAACACGGCCATTTTTACTCCGAAGAGTATCTGTACAACAGGAGATAGCATTCCAGCTATCTACAAAAGTGAGGGCAAGTAAACCGTAGTTCCTGTTTGCCAACTCTGGATGATCGGAGAGTCAGAACTCCCATGTAATATGTCATAAACCTCAAAGTTTGTCCCTTCTCCGGGATCCCACCACCTGCCACTCATTCGAAATATGCTGAGGTACTTGCTGTTTCGTTTGGCTAGACGTGGGGAGACTCAGATCCCACTGCTTCAACAAGTTGAGTCCATCTTCCACATTCTTGATCGCGTAGAAGGCATTATTTCGGGTGATAAGCAAACGAACCGGAAATCCCCATTTATATAAAATCTTGTTTTCTCTTAAGATGGTAGTTATGGGGATAAGTTGACGTCTCGCTTGGAGTGTCATTGCTGAGAGATCTGTATAGAGCGACAATTGCTGATATGGTTCCGGTAGTTGGCCAGTTTTACGTGTCTTTTCCATTAAGTTTTCTTTCACCGTGTAGAAATGTATGCGCGCCAGCACATCTCTCGGCACAGTATCCGCTAGATGTTTGGGGCGGGGAACCCTATGAGCTCTGTCAATAGACATGTCCGCCTCTGTACATTTCGGTAACATAACTTTTATAAACGACTGTATATATGATATCAGGTCTGGAGGGGTTATATTTTCAGGTATGCCCCTGAATTTTATATTATTCCTTCTTGACCTGTCCTCCAAATCTGCTACTTTAGTACGTAAAAATTGCATTTCCGATTCCATCTCATAATGTGCGTCTATCAAATCATTATGTGAACGAGCAAAGTCCCCCATTTTGGATTCAACTTTGTGGACTCTCTGATCCACTTCCTGAATAGCAATTTGAAGAGGGTTAATCAAATGCCCAATATCAGCCTGCAAAGATTGACGTAATGCTTTCAACATTTCCTTCATTATAGAATCAGTCACCATCTTATCTGAGGTGTGCATATCTTCAAATAAATCCGAGGGAGCTATAGATTCTCTATTTTGCATATCATCAGCTCTTACCTCAGATGTATCTGCATGCGATAGAAGTTGTTGGCTTTGTCTTGTCAGGATCTGTGAGGAAGGTGCGGTCTGCGCCATGATGGATTTTTCCCTCGTAGGACCCAGGTATGTCTGATCTTGAATATGTGCATTCACGGCCTGTTCCGAGGGTTGAGAGTCTAACCGCAAGTCTTTCCCCGCCTGTAGAAGTGTTTGTGTTCGAGGGGAGACAGATATGCTCCTTCGTTGTGGCAGCGTCAGTGAAATACGTTCCACTGATCTCTGCAGCGGTTCTGAGGCAACGGAGTTAGCCGGCGAGTGTGCTTCGGCGCCATCTTGATTTTGCTCCGCCGTGTGTGAGAGATAGAAATCTATAAGTTTCTCCGGTCTTTGCAGAGGCCTTTTTTTTCTCGGCATGTTGCTGCAGGTATCTGGCAGGTTTCTGGCAGGTTAAAGTCTCTTTTTGAGGTCTAATACTGAATGTTCGTCGCTATATTGATCAACAAGGAGCGGGAGCTAGGTACTCACACGTCCATCCAGTTCAGCAGCCAGGCCACGCCCCTCCATAGTCCTTTTTAATCGATTGTGAAACAAAATCTAAACGACATAATAAAAAGTCAACCGCACCACGTATTCCCAGACAGTCTCCCACACTGGTACTAGCGAGGCCTTAGGCTGTGTAACTTCTGCAATCTGACGAGAGAAGGCACATTCAGCTTAGACTGTCCATAGACATTAAATGCTTTAATCCATAGTCCTTTTTAATCGAATGTGAAACATAATCTAAACGACATAATAACAAGTAAACCTCACAACGGATTCCCAGACAGTCTCCCACACTGGTACTAGCAATGCCTTAAGCTGTGTAACTTCTGCGATCTGACGAGAGCAGGCACATTCAGCTTAGAATAGCCATAGACATTAAATGCTTTAATCCATAGTTCTTTTTAATCGATTGTGAAACAAAACAACATAATAAAAAGTCAACCGCACCACGGATTCCCAGACAGTCTCCCACACTGGTACTAGCAAGGCCTTAAGCTGTGTAACTTCTGCGATCTGACGAGAGCAGGCACATTCATCTTAGAATGTCCATTAACATTTAATGCTTTAATCCATAGTCCTTTTTAATCGAATGTGAAACAAAATCTAAACGACGTAATATAAAGTCAACCGCACCACGGATTCCCAGACAGTCTCCCACACTGGTACTAGGAAGGCCTTAAGCTGTGTAACTTCTGCGATCTGACGAGAGCAGGCACATTCAGATTAGAATAGCCATTGACAAGAAATGCTTTAATCCATAGTCCTTTTTAATCGAATGTGAAACAAAATCTAAACGACATAAAAACTCAACCGCACCACGGACTCCCAGACAGTCTCCCACACTAGTACTAGCGTGGCCTTAAGCTGTGTATTTTCTGCGTTCTGACGAGAGCAGGTACATTCAGCTTAGAATGGCCATTGACATCAGATGCTTTAATCCATAGTCCTTTTTAATCGAATGTGAAACATAATCTAAACGACATAATAACAAGTAAACCGCACAACGGATTCCCAGACAGTCCCCAACACTGGTACTAGCAATGCCTTTAGCTGTGTAACTTCTGCGATCTGACGAGTGCAGGCATATTCAGCTTAGAATAACCATTGACATTAAATGCTTTAATCCATAGTTCTTTTTACTTGATTGTGAAACAAAATCTAAACGACATAATAAAAAGGCAACCGCACCACGGATTCCCAGACAGTCTCCCACACTGGTACTAGCGAGGCCTTAAGCTGTGTAATTTCTGCGATCTGGCAAGAGCAGGCACATTCAGTTTAGAATGGCCATTGACATTAAATGCTTTAATCCATAGTCCTTTTTAATCTATTGTGAAACATAATCTAAACAACATAATTAAAAGTCAACCGCACCACGGATTCCCACACAGTCTCCCACACTGATACTAGCGAGGCCTTAAGCCATGTAACTTCTGAGATCTGACGAGAGCAGGCACGTTCAGCTTAAAATAGCCATAGACATTAAATGCTTTAATCTATAGTTCTCTTTAATCGATTGTGAAACAAAATTTAATCGACATAATTAAAAGTCAACCGCACCACGGATTCCCAGACAGTCTCCCACACTGGTACTAGCGAGGCCTTAAGCTGTGTAACTTCTGCGATCTGATGAGAGCAGGCACATTCAGCTTAAAATGGCCATTGACATTAAATGCTTTAATCCATAGTCCTATTTAATCGATTGTGAAACAAAATCTAAACTACATAATAAAAAGTCAACCGCATCACGTAATCCCAGACAGTCTCCCACACTGGTACTAGCAAGGCCTTAGGCTGTGTAACTTCTGCGAACTGACGAGAGCAGGCACATTCAGCTTAGAATGGCCATTGACATTAAATGTTTTAATCCATAGTCCTATTTAATCGAATGTGAAACATAATCTAAACGACATAATAAAAAGGCAACCGCACCACGGATTCCCAGATAGTCTCCCACACTGGTACTAGCCAGGCTATAAACTGTGTAACTTCTGCGATCTGATGAGAGCAGGCACATTCAGCTTAGAATGGCCATTGACATTAAATGCTTTAATCCATAGTCCTTTTTAATCGATTGTGAAACAAAATCTAAACGACATAATAAAAAGGCAACCGCACCACGGATTCCCAGACAGTCTCCCACCCTGGTACTAGCGAGACCTTAAACTGTGTAACTTCTGCAATCTGACGAGGGCAGGCACATTCAGCTTAGAATGGCCATTGACATTAAATGCATTAATCCATAGTCCTTTTTAATCGATTGTGAAACAAAATCTAAACTACATAATAAAAAGTCAACCACACCACGTAATCCCAGACAGTCTCCAACACTGGTACTAGCGAGGCCTTAAGCTGTGTAACTTCTGCAATCTGATGAGAGCAGGCACATTCAGCTTAGAATGGCCATTGACATTAAATGCTTTAATCCATAGTTCTTTTTAATCGATTGTGAAACAAAATTTAAACGACATAATAAAAAGTCAACCGCACCACGGATTCCCAGACAGTCTCCCACACTGGTACTAGCCAGGCCTTAAGCTGTGTAACTTCTGCGATCTGACGAAATCAGGAACATTCAGCTTAGAATAGCCAATGACATTAAATGCTTTAATCCATAGTCCTTTTTAATCGAATGTGAAACTAAATCTAAACGACATAATAAAAAGTCAACCGCACCACGGATTCCCAGACAGTCTCCCACACTGGTACTAGCAAGGCATTAAGCGGTGTAACTTCTGCGATTTGACAAGGGCAGGCACATTCAGCTTAGAATGGCCATTGACATTAAATGGATTAATCCATAGTCCTTTTTAATCGATTGTGTAACAAAATCTAAACGACATAATAAAAAGTCAACTGCACCACGTATTCCCAGACAGTCTCCCACACTGGTACTAGCGAGGCCTTAAGCTGTGTATCTTCTGCGATCTGACGAGAGAAGGCACATTCAGCTTAGAATGGTCATTGACACTAAATGCTTTAATCCATAGTCCTTTTTAATCGAATGTGGAACAAAATCTAAACGACATAATAAAAAGTCAACCACACCAGGGATTCCCAGACAGTCTCCCACACTGGTACTAGCCAGGCCTTAAGCTGTGTAACTTCTGCAATCTGACGAGATCAGGAACATTCAGCTTAGAATAGCCAATGACATTAAATGCTTTAATCCATAGTCCTTTTTAATCGATTGTGAAACAAAATCTAAACGACAACAAAAAGTCAACCGCACCACGGATTCCCAGACAGTCTCCCACACTGGTAATGGCGAGGGCTTAACCCCTTAAGGACGCAGCCTAGTTTTGGCCTTAAGGCTCAGAGCCCATTTTTCAAATCTGACATATTTCGATTTATTTGGTAATAACATCGGAATGCTTAAACCTACCCAAGCGATTCTGAGATTATTTTCTCGTGACACATTGGGCTTCATGTTCGTGGTAAAATTTGGTCGATATATTCAGTGTTTATTGGTGAAAAATTGCAAAATGTAGAGAAAAGTTTGAAAAAATTGCATTTTTCAGAATTTAAATGCATCTGCTTGTAAAACAGACGGTTATACCACCCAAAATAGTTACTAGTTCACATTTACCATATGTCTACTTTAGATTGCCATCTTTTTTTGAACATTCTTTTATTTTTCTTGGACGTTACAAGGCTTAGAACATAAACAGCAATTTCTCATATTTTTTTAAAATTTCAAAAGCCTTTTTTTTAAGGTACCTCTTGAGTTCTGAAGTGGCTTTGTGGGGCCTATGTATTAGAAACCCTGATAAAACACCCCATTTTAAAAACTAGACCCCTCAAAGTATTCAAAACAGCAGTTAGAAAGTTTTTTAACCCTTCAGGCATTTCACAGGAATTAAAGCAAAGTGGAGGTGAAATTTGCAAATTTCATTTTTCTTGCTGAATTTCAATTTTATTCATTTTTTTTTCTGTAACACAGAAGGTTTTACCAGAGAAACACTACTAAATATGTATTGTCCAGATTCTGCAGTTTTTAGAAATGTCCCACATGTGGCCCTACTGCGCTCGTGGACTAAAACACAAGCCCTAGAAGCAAAGAAGCACCTAGTGCATTTTGAGTCCTCTTTTTTTATTAGAATATATTTTAGGCAGCATGCCAGGTTTGAAGAGGTGTTGAGGTGTCAAAACAGTAGGAATCCCCCAATAGTGACCCCATTTTGGAAACTACACCCCTCAAGGAATTCATTTAGGGTTGTTGTTACCATTTTGACCACACAGTTTTTTCACAGCACGTATTTGAATTGGGCTCTGAAATGAAAAAAAATTTTTTCAAATAAAATGTCATTTGTGATCAAAATTTCTTATTTTCACAGGGAACAAAATACCCCATTTTGTTGCCCAATTTGTCCTTAGTGTGGCAATACCCCATTTGTGGTGATAAACTGCCGTTTGGGCCCATGGGAGGGCTCAGAAGGAAAGGAGCGCTATATGTTTGTTGGAGTCCAGATTTTGTTGGATTGGTTTTCGGGTGCCATGTCGCATTTGCAGAGCCTCAGAGGTATCAAAGCAATGGAAACCCACCAGAAGTGACCCCATTTTGGAAACTACACCCCTCAAGGAATTCATTTATGGGTAATGTGACCATTTAGACTCCATAGTTTCTTCACAGAACTTATTTGAATTGGGCTGGGAATTAAAAAAAAATATATTTTTTCCAATAATATGTCTTTTTAGCTCAAAAATTCTTATTTTCACAAGAAATAAAATACTCCATTTTGTTGCCCAATTTGTCCTGAGTGCGGCAATACCCCATTTGTGGTGATAAACTGCCGTTTGGGCCCATGGGAGGGCTCAGAAGTGAAGTAGCGCTGTGTTTTCTTTGGAGTACAGATTTTGCTGGATTGGTTTTCGGGTGCCATGTCGCATTTGCAGAGCCCCAGAGGTATCAAAGCAATAGAAACCCACCACAAATGACCACATTTTGGAAACTACACCCCTCAAGGAATTCATTTATGGGTGTTGTGACCATTTTGACCCCATAGTTTTTTCACAGAACTTATTTGAATTGGGCTGGGAATGAAAACAAAATTATTTTTTTCAAATAATATGTAGTTTTGGCTGAAAATTTCTTATTTTCACAAGAAACAAAATACCCCATTCTGTTGCGCAATTTGTTCTGAGTGCCGCAATACCCCATTTGTTGTGATAAACTGCCGTTTGGGCCCATGGGAGGGCTCAGAAGGAAAGGACCACCATTTGGCCTACTGGGGATTTTCTAGTGCGAAGTCATGTATGCAGAAGCCCCTGAGGTACCAGTACAGTTGAAACCCGGAAGAAGTGACCCCGTTTTAAAAACTACACCCTTAAGGCATTCATCTAGAGGTGTAGTGAGCATTTTGACCGGAGACCTACACCCCATAAACTGTAATGTGGGTTCTCCCGGGTATGGCAATACCCTACATGTGGCTGTTATCAGCTGCCTGGACACACAGCAGGGCCCAGAGGGGAAAGACGAGGGGGGATAAGCTGTGTGGAGTGCATCAGGGTAAGTAAAATTGGGGTAAATTATAAACCAAGGGATGTATGATAAATTTTAAAACACTTTCATACAGAGCTCTGGTTATTCGGGACACGTGTCACATTGATATATTGTGTCATCCATTATCGCCCTCTTATAGCAGACTTTGCACCTCTTTTGACTTTTTCCCTTCTTGCCAGTTTGGGGAACTTCTCCTTGAAAGTGTTGCCCTGGTACGATGCGTGTGGGCTCGCTTCCAGAAGTACTGGGTGCCCCCCCTTCTTGGTCCCTAAAGATTAGGTTCTTGATAATCACCTCTTGAAATTCCAGGAAAGTTCCCATCTGGCCTGCACATCGACGTAGCATGCACGCATTGTACAATGCCATCTGTATGATGTGCCCGGCCAGCTTCTTATACCACACCGCATGGCACTGTAGGGCTTCAGGATTTGATCTTACAAGTCCATCCCTCCCATGTACCTATTGTAGTCCAGGATGCAGTCTGGTTTAGGGGTGGCCTTTCCTTCATATATCCTAAACCTGTAGGTATACCCTGATGCACTCTCACAGCTTATACATCTTCACGCCATACCTTGCCCTCTTACCCGGCAGGTACTGGCGGAATTGAACCCTCTCTTTAAAATGTACCAGGGACTCATCAATAGAAATACACTTCTCGGGGGTGTATGCTTGGGAAAACCGGGCACTGGAACGGTCTAATAGGGGTCTCCGTTTATACAAACGGTCAAAACTGGGGTCATCTCGGGGTGGGCACGGCTCATTATCAGTATAATGTAAGAAGCGAAGTATTGCCTCATTTATTTATTTTTTTAGGTTCCAGTTCAGTTCTGAAGTTGCTTTGAGGGGCCCATATATTAGAAACCCCTATCAAATACCTCATTTTAGAAACTAGACCCCTCAAAGTATTCACAACAGCATTTAGAAAGTTTATGAACCCTTTAGGTGTTTCACAAAAATTTAGAGCAAAGTAGAGGTGAAATTTACATTTTTTTTTTGTCAGAAAATCCTTTTTATACCATTTTTTTTATAACACAAAAGGATTTATCAGTGAAACGCAACTTAATATGTATTGCCCAGATTCTGCAGTTTTGAGAAATATCCCACATGTGGCCCTAGTGCAGTAATGGACTGAAGCGCCGGCCTCCGAAGCAAAGGAGCACTTAGTGGATTTTGAAGCCTCTTTTTTATTAGGCACCATGTCCGGTTTGAAGAGGTCTTGTGGTGCCAAAACATTGGGAACCCCCCAAAAGTGACCCCAATTTGGAAACTAGACCCCTTGAGGAATCCATTGTAGTTTTCTTGGGGTGCATGCAGCTTTTTGATCAGGTTTTTATTCTATTTTTAGGTGGCGTGGTGACTAAAAAACAGCAATTGTACGATTGTTTTTTTTTTATTTATTTTTTACAGCGTTCACCGTGCGCTATAAATGACATATTCACTTTATTCTGCGGGGCGATACGATTACGGCGATACCAGATGTTTATAGTTTTTTATGTCTTATGGCGTTTGCACAATAAAATACGTTTTGTAAACAATCATTCACTTTTTGTGTTACCTTATTCTAAGAGCCAGAACTTTTTTATTTTTCAATCAATAAAGCCGTGCGAGGACTTATTTTTTGCGTAACGCACTTTCGATCAGTACCATTTTTCGGTACATGCGACTTTTTGATCTCTTTTTATTCCATTTTTTGGGAGGTGAAGTGACCAAAGAATTGTGATTGTGGTTCGGTTTATTATTATTTTATTTTACGGCGTTCACCGTGCGGGATAAATAATTAAATAATTTTGTAGTTCAGGCCGTTACGGACGCGGCGATACCAATTATGTATAGTTTATTTGTTTGTTTATATATTTTTATTAATAATAAAGGACTGATAAGGGAAAAAGAGGGATTTTTACTTTTAATACTTTTAAATCTTTTATTTTCTTATTTTTACACATCTTTTTTTAACTTTTTTTTTACTTTATAACTTTGTCCCACTAGGGGACATGAGGGCAGGAGGCCCTGATCGCTATTCTAATACACTGCACTACATGCGTAGTGCAGTGTAGTAGAACTGTCAGCTACTCACTGACAGCAAGCATAGTGGGTCCTGACGTTGTCAGGACCCACTAGGCTTCCGTCTATGGCATAGCCGGACGCCATTGTTTGGTGTCCGGTTGCCATAGTCACCATCGCCGGCCGCTATCGCGTAGCAGGCCGGCGATGGCAGCTTAACCCCTAAAAAGCTGCGATCTCTATAGAACGTGGCTTTTAAGGGGTTAATCAGCGGGGACACAGCGATCGGTCCCCGCTGTAGGAGCTGTGACAGCTGCTGAACAAGACAGCAACGTCACAGCTCCTGTATGTGTCGGGAGGACGGCCGAAACGGCCGTTACTCCCGAGACGTACTATTACGGCATGGAGCGCGAACGATACAGCTGCCATGACGTAATAGTACGTCAAGGAGCGGGAAGGGGTTAAGCTGTGTTGCGATCTCATGAGAGCAGGCATATTGAGCTAAGAATGGCCATTGCCATTAAATGCTTTAATCCATAGTCCTTTTTAATCGATTGTGAAAAAAAATCTAAACGACATAATAAAAAGTCAACTGAACCACCGATTCCCAGAGAGTCTCCTACACTGGTACTAGTGATGCCTTAATCTGGTTAACTTCTCCGATCTGATGAGAGAAGGCACATTCAGCTTAAAATGCCCATTGACATTAAATGCTTCATTCCATAGCCCTTTTTAATCGTTTGCAAAACAAAATCTAAACGACATAATAAAAAGTCAACCACACCACTGATTCCCAGACAGTGAATATGGTTATTACCTTAGCAGAGTGGCACCAGGCGATAAATTGGGTCCCCAAAATCTCAAAGGGAGACCTGGCTATCAACAGTCTGGCTGCCAGAATGACATGTCCTGTTATACACCTTAAGTCTCTAGGAATGTCAACAAGACCAACAAAACACAAAGCCAATGCAGGAGAGGGACGAATTTTATACCTTAAAATGCTGGACAAAAAAACAAAAGTAATTTCCCAAAAGTTAAAGACTAAAGGACAGTACCACCACACATGCATGTAATCGCCTAGGATGCCACAATTCCTCCAACAAAGAGGAGAGTAGGAAGGGTTAAATTTCTTCAACAGTGTTGGGGTTCTATACCATCTAAGCAATATTTTATGTGCTATTTCTCTGTGACTTTCTCCCTTTGAGATTTTGGGGACCCAATTTATCGCCTGGTGCCACTCTGCTAAGGTAATAACCATATTCAGTTCTGCCTCCCATTTAAGCAAATACCCTGGTTTAGCTAATCTCTGAACATTAGAAATTGTAGAATAAAACCACGAGATGCATTTCATTTTAGGCGCAGCCGAGTTGAAAGCCACAAAAGCGCTTCTTGGGAATAGTAGCCCATCTAAATTTCTACTGTTTAGGATGTGACGGATCTGAAAATATTTGTACAAATCATGAGTGGATATACCATATATTTCAACCAATTTATTAAAAGGCAGCATTCCCTTTGAATCGTAGAGGGAACCGATCGTTTCAACCCCAGCTGCCTCCCATTTTAGTACATTTAATTCCGGTGTAAAGGAGGAAAGATACCGAAGGGGAAGTAACCGAAGGGGGTAACATTCAGACTTAGGCGTATGTGAAATCAAATATTGCCAAGAAGCTATAGAGGCAACAATAGAAAGCATGTTCATGTTCCTATACGGGCGATTAGAATGATTTAGTGGCAAAAAAGAAATTAAGTGAGCCCCCGCTGTAGCCCTCTCAATTTCCACCCATTTAAGTTCGTTATGTCTACCCCACCAATGATAAATCTGGCTAAGAACCGTAGAGTGAAAATATCGCCTAATATCTGGTACCCCCATCCCCCCTAAAGACCAAGAACGGGACATGGTGGAAAATCGAATCCTAGGTTTTTTACCAGCCCATATGAAATCCGTAAGTAACTTTTGAAGTTTCGAGAGATAAATGATAGGAAGTGGAATAGTCACTGTACGGAATACATATAGTATTATAGGCAAGATCATCATTTTAACAATAGCAATTTTTCCGGCCCAAGATATCGTTGGTGTGGAGAAGCTATTCGCTAGTTTTGATACCTTAAGTAGGAGCGGGTGGTAATTCTTTGTAAATAAAGTCGAGCTCGAACTTGTAATAAAGGTACCTAGATATGTAATACTCTCTTCACTCCACTCAAAAGGGAAACGTGCAGATAACGCAATTTTTGTAACCTGATCCAATCCAATCCCCATCATTTTAGACTTATTTGAATTAACCTTGTAATATGAAATTTTGTTAAATTGAGAAATCGTATTTTCAATAGCAGGTAGAGAATTGAAGGGATCGGAAATCACCAAAAACACATCGTCAGCATAAAGACCGACTTTGTGGGTTTTAGTCCCTACTTGGATGCCCTGAATTTTTGTGTTAGTTCTTATTGCTTCTGCTAGGGGTTCCATTGCTAGGGCAAACACAATTGGGGAAAGTGGACAGCCTTGACGAGTGCCGTTCCTTATTTCAAAGGGATCAGAGAGAAACCCAGCGGAAAAAACTCTTGCCGAAGGGGACGAATATAGTGCCAATATTGACGATTTTATACGTCCCTTAAGGCCAAAATGTTCAAAAAGTTGTGACAGATAACCCCAATGTATTCTATCGAAAGCCTTCTCTGAATCTAAGGAAAGAAGCAGAGAAGGCGTTCTTGAGGTCTCCACACACTGAATCAAATTCATAAACCGCCGAGTTCCATCAGAGACCGTGTTAGCCAGAGACAATATGAAATGTTAAATACTTTTGTGTCAAAAAAGACAAAAGTATAATAGGTATGATACCTTTATTGGCTAACCATAAAAGTTCTATATGCAAGCTTTCAGAGAACAGAGGCCCCTGAAGAATGTCATAATGTCTGTGTTTAAAAGAGAAATTGGTCTAAAGTTAGCTGGTACTGTAGGGTCTTTGTCTGGCTTAGGGAGAGTAACTACCGTGGCCAGGAGCATTTCTTTAGGGAAAGCACCCTCTTCTGCTGCTTTATTAAATATCTGCATTAACTGAGGAGCTAGTATCTGTGAGTATTCTCTATAGTAGTTATTCGTATATCCATCAGGACCTGGAGCTTTATGAAGTTTAAGCGATGATATGGCTTTAAGTACCTCTAATTCAGTGAAGGGAGCCGATATGGCTGCGAGTTGAGACTGAGAAACCTTGGGCAGTGGAACTGAAAGGAGAAAATCCGCAATTTCTGACTGTGAAGGTTGGTATGGCAATAAATGCTTTAATCCATAGTCCTTTTTAATCGATTGTGAAACAAAATCTAAACAACATAATAAAAAGTCAACCGCACCACGGATTCACAGACAGTCTCCCACACTGGTACTAGCCATGCCTTAAGCTGTGTAACTTCTGTGTAACTTCTGCAATCTGACGAGAGCAGACACATTCAGCTTAGAATGGCCAATGACATTAAATGCTTTAATCCATAGTCCTTTTTAATCGATTGTGAAACAAAATCTAAACGACATAATAAAAAGTCAAAGGCACCACGGATTCCCAGACAGGCTCCCACACTGGTACTAGCGAGGCCTTAAGCTGTGTAACTTCTGCAATCTGACGAGAGCAGGAACATTCAGCTTAGAACGGCCATTGACATTATACACTTTAATCCATAGTCCTTTTTAATCGATTGTGAAACAAAATCTAAACGACATAGTAATAAGTCAACCGCACCACAGATTCCCAGACAGCCGCCCACACTGGTACTAGCGAAGCCGTAAGCTGTGTAACTTCTGCGATCTGACGAGAGGAGGCCACTTCAGCTTAGAATGGTCATTGACATTAAATGTTTTAATCCATAGTCCTTTTTAATCGAATGTGAAACAAAATCTAAACGACATAATAAAAAGTCAACCGCACCACGGATTCCCAGACAGTCTCCCACACTGGTACTAGCGAGGCCTTAAGCTGTGCAACTTCTGCGATCTGACAAGAGCAGGCACATTCAGCTTAGAATGCCCATTGACATTAAATGCTTTAATCCATAGTTCTTTTTAATCGATTGTGAAACAAAATCTAAACGACATAATAAAAAGTCAACCGCACCACGGATTCCCAGACAGTCTCCCACACTGGTACCAGCGAGGCCTTAAACTGTGTAACTTCTGCAATCTGATGAGAGCAGGTACATTCAGCTTAGAATGGCCATTGACAATAAATGCTTTAATCCATAGTCCTTTTTAATCGATTGTGAAACAAAATCTAAACGACATAATAAAAAGTAAACCGCACCACGGATACACAGACAGTCTCCCACACTGGTACTAGCGAGGCCTTAAGCTGTGTAACTTCTGCAATCTCACGAGAGCAGGCACATTCAGCTTAGAACGGCCATTGACATTATACACTTTAATCCATAGTCCTTTTTAATCGATTGTGAAACAAAATCTAAACGACATAGTAATATGTCAACCGCAGCACTGATTCTCAGACAGTCTCCCACACCAGTACTAGCGAGGCCTTAAGCTGTGTAACTTCTGCGATCTGACGAGAGCAGGCACATTCAGCTTAGAATGGCCATTGACATTGAATGCGTTCATCCTTAGTCCTTTTTAATCGATTGTGAAACAAAATCTAAACGAGATATTAATAAGTCAACTGCAGCTCGGATTCCCAGACAGTCTCCCACACTTGTACTAGCGAGGCCTTAAGCTGTTTAACTTCTGCGATCTGACGAGAGCAGGCACATTCAGCTTAGAATGGCCATTGACATTAAACAAGTTAATCCATAGTCCTTTTTAATATATTCTGATACAAAATCTAAATGACAATAAAAAGTCAACCGCACCACGGATTCCCAGACAGTCTCCCACAATGATACTAGCGAGGCCTTAAGCTATGTAATTTCTGCGATCTGACAAAAGCATGCACATTCAGCTTAGAATGGCCATTGACATTAAATGCTTTAATCCATAGTCCTTTTTAATCGATTTTGAAACAAAATCTAAACGACATAATAAAAAGCAAACCGCACCACGGATTCCCAGACAGTCACCGACGCTGGTACTAGCGAGGCCTTAAACATTGTAACTTCTGCGATCTGATGAGAGCAGGAACATTCAGCTTAGAATGGCCTTTGACATTAAATGCTTTAATCCATAGTCCTTTTTAATCGATTGTGAAACAAAATCTAAACTACATAATAAAATGTCAACCGCACCACGGATTCCCAGACAGTCTCCCACAATGGTACTAGCGAGGCCTTGAGCCGTGTAACTTCGGCGATCTGACGAGAGCAGGCACATTCAGCTTAGAATGGCCATTGACATTAAATTCTTTAATCCATAGTCCTTTTTAATTGATTGTGAAACAAAATCTAAACTACATAATTATAAGTCAACCGCCCCACGGAGTCCCAGATTGTCTCCCACACTGGTACTAGCGAGGCCTTAAGCTGTGTAACTTCTGCGATCTGACGAGAGCATGCACATTCAGGTTAGAATGGCCATTGACATTAAATGCTTTAATCCATAATCCTTTTTAATCTAATGTGAAACAAAATCTAAACGACATAATAAAAAGTCAATCGCACCACGGATTCCCAGACAGTCTCACACGTTGGTACTAGCGAGGCCTTAAGCTGTGTAACTTCTGCGATCCGACAAGAGCAGGCACATTCAGCTTAGAATGGCCATTGGCATCAGGTGCTTTAATCCATAGTCCTTTTTAATCGATTGTGAAACAAAATCTAAACGACATAATAAAAAGTCAACCGCATCACGGATTCCCAGACAGTCTCCCACACCGGTACTAGCAAAGTCTTAAGCTGAGTAACTTCTGCGAACCGACGAGAGCAGGCACATTCAGCTTAGAATGGCCATTGACATTAAATGCTTTAATCCATAGTCCTTTTTAATCTATTGTGAAACATAATCTAAACATAAAAAGTCAACCACACCACGGATTCCCAGACAGTCTCCAACAGTGGTACTGGCAAGGCCTTAAGCTGTGTAACTTGACGAGAGCAGGTACATTCAGCTAAGAATGGCCATTGACATTAAATGCTTTAAACCATAGTCCTTTTTAATCGATTGTGAAACAAAATCTAAACGACATAATAAAAAGGGAACCGCACCACTGATTCCCAGACAGTCTCCAACACTGGTACTAGCGAGGCCTTAAGCTGTGTAACTTGTCGAGAGCAGGTACATTCAGCTAAGAATGGCCATTGACATTAAATGCTTTAAACCATAGTCCTTTTTAATTGATTGTGAAACAAAATCTAAACGACATAATAAAAAGTCAACCACACCACGGATTCCCAGACAGTCTCCCTCACTGTTACTAGCGAGGCCTTAAGCTGTGTAAGTTCTTCGATCCGACGAGAGCAGGCACATTCAGCTTAGAATGGCCATTGACATTAAATGCTTTAATCCATAGTCCTTTTTAATCTATTATGAAACATAATCTAAACGACATAATAAAAAGTCAAGCACACCACGGATTCCCAGACAGTCTCCCACACTGGTACTAGCGAGGCCTTAAGCTGTGTAACTTGACGAGAGCAGGTACATTCAGCTTAGAATGGCCATTGACATTAAATGCTTTAATCCATAGTCCTTTTTAATCGAATGTGAAACAAAATCTAAACGACCTAATAAAAAGGCAATCGCACCACGGATTCCCAGACAGTCTCCCACGTTGGTACTAGCGAGGGCTTAAGCTGTGTAACTTCTGCAATCTGACAAGAGCAAGCACATTCAGCTTAGAATGGCCATTGGCATCAGATGCTTTAATCCATAGTCCTTTTTAATCGATTGTGAAAAAAAATCTAAACAACATAATAAAAAGTCAACCGCATCACGGATTCCCAGCCAGTCTCCCACACAGGTACTAGCTAAGTCTTAAGTTGAGTAACTTCTGCGAACCGACGAGAGCAGGCACATTCAGCTTAGAATGGCCATTGACATTAAATGCTTTATTCCATAGTCCTTTTTAATTGATTGTGAAACAAAATCTAAACAACATAATAAAAAGTCAACCACACCACGGATTCCCAGACAGTCTCCCACACTGGTACTAGCGAGGCCTTAAGCTGTGTAAGTTCTGCGATCCGACGAGAGCAGGCACATTCAGCTTAGAATGGCCATTGACATTAAATGCTTTAATCCATAGTCCTTTTTAATCTATTGTGAAACATAATCTAAACATAATAAAAAGACAACCACACCACGGATTCCTAGACAGTCTCCAACACTGGTACTAGCGAGGCCTTAAGCTGTGTAACTTGACGAGAGCAGGTACATTCAGCTTAGAATGGCCATTGACATTAAATGCTTTAATCCATAGTCCTTTTTAATTGATTGTGAAACAAAATCTAAACTACATAATAAAAAGTAAAACACACCACGGATTCCCAGACAGTCTCCCACACTGGTACTAGCGAGGCGTTAAGCTGTGTAAGTTTTGCGATCCGACGGGAGCAGGCACATTCAGCTTAGAATTGCCATTGACATTAAATGCTTTAATCCATAGTCCTTTTTAATCGATTGTGAAACAAAATCTAAACAACATAATTATAAGTCAACCGCACCACGGATTCCCAGACAGTCTCCCACACTGGTTCTAGCGAGACCTTAAGCTGTGTAACTTCCGCGATCTGACGAGAGCAGGAACATTCAGCTTAGAATGGCCATTGACTTTAAATGCTTTAATCCATAATCCTTTTTAATCGAATATGAAACAAAATCTAAACGACATAATAAAAAGTCAATCGCACCACGGATTCCTAGGCAGTCTCCCACACTGGTACTAGTGAGGCCTTAAGCTGTGTAACTTCTGCGATCTGACGAGAGCAGGCACATTCAGCTTAGAATGGCCATTGACAATAAATGTATTAATCCATAGTGCTTTTTAATCGATTGTGAAACAAAATCTAAACAACATATGTATAAGTCAACCGCACCACGGATTCCCAGACAGTCTCCCACACTGGTACTAGTGAGGCCTTAAGCTGTGTAACTTCTGCGATCTGACGAGAGCAGGCACATTCAGTTTAGAATGGCCATTGACATTAAATGCTTTAATCCATAATCCTTTTTAATCGCATGTGAAACAAAATCTAAACGACATAATAAAAAGTCAATCGCACCACGGAATCCCAGACAGTCTCCCACGTTGGTACTAGCGAGGCCTTCAGCTGTGTAACTTCTGCGATCTAACGAGAGCAGGCACATTCAGCTTAGAATGGCCATTGGCATCTGATGCTTTAATCCATAGTCCTTTTTAATCGATTGTGAAACAAAATCTAAACGACATAATAAAAAGTCAACCGCGCCACGGATTCCCAGACAGTCTCCCACACCAGTACTAGCTAAGTCTTAAGCTGAGTAACTTCTGCGAACCGACGAGAGCAGGCACATTCAGCTTAGAATGGCCATTGACATTAAATGTTTTAATCCATAGTCCTTTTTAATCGAATGTGAAACATAATCTAAACGACATAATAAAAAGTCAACCACACCACGGGTTCCCAGACAGTCTCCCACACTGGTACTAGCGAGGCCTTAAGCTGTGTAACTTCTGCGACCTGACGAGAGCAGGCACGTTTAGCTTAGAATGGCCTTTGACATTGAATGCTTTAATCCATAGTTCTTTTTAATCTATTGTGAATCAAAATCTAAACGACATAATTAAAAAGTCAACCGTTCCACGGACTCCCAGACAGTCTCCCACACTGGTACTAGCGAGGCCTTAAGCTGTGTAACTTCTGCGATCTGACGAGAGCCGGCACATTCAGCTTAGAATGGCCATTGACATTAAATGCTTTAATCCATAGTTCTTTTTAATCGATTGTGAAACAAAATCTAAACGACATAATAAAAAGGGAACCGCTCCACGGACTCCCACACTGGTACTAGCAGGCCTTAAGCTGTGTAACTTCTGCGATCTGACAAGAGCAGGCACATTCAGCCTAGAATGGCCATTGACAATAAATGTTTTAATCCATAGTCCTTTTTAATCGATTGTGAAACAAAATATAAATGACATAATAAAAAGGCAATCGCACCACGGATTCCCAGACAGTCTCCCACACTGGTACTAGCGAGGCCTTAAGCTGTGTAACTTCTGCGATCGGACGAGAGCAGGCACATTCAGCTTAGAATGGCAATTGACATTAAATGCTTTAATCCATAGTCCTTTTTAATCGAATGTAAAACATAATCTAAACGACATAATAAAAACTCAACCGCACCACGGATTCCCAGACAGTCTCCCACACTGGTACTAGGGAGGCCTTAAGCTGTGTAACTTCTGCGCTCTGATGAGAGCAGGTACATTCAGCTTAGAATGGCCATTGACATTAAAATGCTTTAATCCATAGTCCTTTTTAATCGATTGTGAAACAAAATCTAAACGACATAATAAAAAGGGAACCGCACCACTGATTCCCAGACAGTCTCCAACACTGGTACTAGCGAGGCCTTAAGCTGTGTAACTTGACGAGAGCAGGTACATTCAGCTTAGAACGGCCATTGACATTAAATGCTTTAATCCATAGTCCTTTTTAATTGATTGTGAAACAAAATCTAAACGACATAACAAAAAGTCAACCACACCACGTATTCCCAGACAGTCTCCCACACTGGTACTAGCGAGGCCTTAAGCTGTGTAAGTTCTGCGATCCGACGAGAGCAGGCACATTCAGCTTAGAATGGCAATTGACATTAAATGCTTTAACCCATAGTCCTTTTTAATCGATTGTGAAACATAATCTAAATGACATAATAAAAAGTCAACCACACCACGGATTCCCAGACAGTCTCCCACACTGGTACTAGCGAGGCCTTAAGCTGTGTATCTTCTGCGATCTGACGAGAGCAGGCACATTCAGCTTAGAATGGCCATTGACATTAAAATGCTTTAATCCATAGTCCTTTTTAATAGATTGTGAAACAAAATCTAAACGACATAATAAAAAGGGAACCGCACCACTGATTCCCAGACAGTCTCCCACACTGGTAATAGCGAGGCCTTAAGCTATGTAACTTCTGCGATCTGACGAGAGATGGCACATTCAGCTTAGAATGGCCATTGACATTAAATGCTTTAATCCATAATCCTTTTTAATCGAATGTGAAACAAAATCTAAACGACTTAATAAAAAGTCAACCACACCACGGATTCCCTGACAGTCTCCCACACTGGTACTAGCGAGGCCTTAAGCTGTGTAACTTCTGCGATCTGACGAAAGCAGGCACATTCAGCTTAGAATGGCCATTGACTTTAAAATGCTTTAATCCATAGTCCTTTTTAATCGATTGTGAAACATAATCTAAACGACATAATAAAAAGGGAACCGCACCACTGATTCCCAGACAGTCTCCAACACTGGTACTAGCGAGGCCTTAAGCTGTGTAACTTGACGAGAGCAGGTACATTCAGCTTAGAATGGCCATTGACATTAAATGCTTCAATCCATAGTCCTTTTTAATTGATTGTGAAACAAAATCTAAACGACATAATAAAAAGTAAACCACACCACGGATTCCCAGACAGTCTCCCACACTTGTACTAGCGAGGCCTTAAGCTGTGTAAGTTTTGCGATCCAACGAGAGCAGGCACATTCAACTTAGAATGGCCATTGACATTAAATGCTTTAATCCATAGTCCTTTTTAATCTATTGTGAAACATAATCTAAACGACATAATAAAAAGTCAACCACACCACGGATTCCCAGACAGTCTCCCACACTGGTACTAGCGAGGCCTTAAGCTGTGTAACTTCTGCGATCTGACGAGAGCAGGCACATTCAGCTTAGAATGGCCATTGACAATAAATGGGTTAATCCATAGTCCTTTTTAATCGATTGTGAAACATAATCTAAACGACATAATAAAAAGGCAACCGCACCACGGATTCCCAGACAGACTCCCACACTGGTACTAGCGAGGCCTTACACTGCGTTACTTCTGCGATCTGACTAGAGCAGGAACATTCAGTTTAGAATGGCCACTGACTTTAAATGCTTTAATCCATAGTCCTTTTTAATCGATTGTGAAACAAAATCTAAACGACATAATTAAAGTCAACCGCACCACGGATTCCCAGACAGTCTCCAACACTGGTACTAGTGAGGCCTTAAGCTGTGTAACTTCTGCAATCTGACGAGCTCAGGCGTGGTGTACGACAGCAGGCGTGACTTATGACAGAACACGACTCCAACACTCGATAGGGCTAGGAACCAACACAGCACAGGATAGAGTAATAGGTAGTAGGGCACGGAAACACTTGGGAACAGGAAAACACTGAGGGACCATTTGCTAAGACGTTCATGGGAATTACAAACCACGCTCAGGCAGGGAGTGAAAGGGCAGGGCCCCTTTTATAATTCAGAGTGATTAGGGCTAAATTGTAATATAATTCATGTGTGCGCGCTGGCCCTTTAAGGCCGGGCATGAGCAGGACACAGCCGAGTGAATCGGAAGGGAGTGCTGGCGTCTCCTGGGAAGGAGATGCCGGTCAGCACTCACAGATCCATGGCCGCGGCCGCCGAGGGGTAAGTAGGAACGGCGCTCCGTGGCTGTGGACGCTACAGTATCCCCCCCTCTGATGCCCCCTCTTCTTGGGTCCAGAGCGAGAGAGACATTTCTTAATGAGGGTAGGGGCTTCTCTTCTGGCTCCCAGTACCTTTCCTCAGGACCAAACACTCTCCAGTCCACCAAATAGAATGTCCTTCCTCCTACCCTCTTGCAGTCCAGCATCTCCCTCACCTCAAACACATCAGATGAACCGCTGGGAACAACTGTGGGGCTAGGGGTCTTACTGTAGCGGTTCAGGACCACCGGTTTCTGGAGGGACACATGACAGGAGTTAGGGATTCTGAGGGTAGGAGGCAGCCGAAGCTTATAGGAGACAGGGTTTATGTGTTGTAGTATCCCAAAGGTTCCTCGGAACCTGGTGGCATACTTGTACGAAGGCACCTTTAAATGGATATTCCCTGAGGACAGCCAAACTTTGGTACCTGGAAGAAACTGAGGTGGCTCTCTTCTTTTTACATCTGCTTTATGCTTCATGTGATCAACTGCTAACAGAATAGAGGACTGGATCTTTTGCCAGATTTGCAGAAAGTCCCCAAATGCAGAGTCAGCAGCGGGTACCTGAGATGTGGCCGACACAGGAAGAGGGATTCTAGGATGTTTACCGTACACAATGTAGAATGTTGTGGAAGTGGTGGACTCACTTGTGTGATTGTTGTGTGAGAACTCGGCCCACGGAAGAAGCTGTACCCAGTCATCATGCTGCATGAAGATAGCTGAGATAATTGTCCATGATATGGTTAATCCACTCGACTTGACCATTGGACTGGGGACGGTAGGCTGAGGAAAAGTCCAATTTCACCTCAAGGAGTTTACAGAGAGCTCTCCAGAATATTGAGGTGAACTGAACCCCCCGATCAGACACGATGTGAAGAAGCAAGCCATGCAAGCGGAAGATGTGCTGAATGAAGAGATTAGCCAGTCGAGAAGCAGAAGGTAGGCCAGTCAGCGGAGCAAAATGAGCCATCTTGGAGAATCGATCCACCACCACCCAGACCGTATTGCATCCCACTGAGGGAGGAAGGTCAGTGACAAAGTCCATTGCAATATGCTGCCAGGGGGTGTTGTGCACAGGCAAAGGTTGGAGCAGACCGGCAGGCTTAGAGTGAGCAACCTTGTTAGAAGCACAAACAGTGCAGAAAGAGACAAAGTCAACAACATCCTTGGGCAGTGTTGACCACCAGAAATGACGAGTTATCGTGTCTCGAGTCTTACGAACACCCGCGTGTCCAGATAGTTTGGGGCAGTGTCCCCAGTGAAGGATTCTCCTGCTGTCTGCCAACCGCACAAAAGTCCTTCATGGATGGATGTCTCTAACTTGCAGAGGATTTAGCCATAATAATGCAGGACGGGTCTATGATATATTGCGGGGACTCCACAATGTCCTTTTCTTCAAACGACCTGGATAGGGCATCGACCCTCACATTTTTGTTAGCAGGACGGTATTGGAGCACAAATTGGAACCCAGGTGAAGAACAGCGACCACCTGGCTTGACTGGGGTTTAGCTGTTGAGCCTTCTGGAGATAAGTGAGGTTCTTGTGGTCAGTGTATATCAGGATGGGATGAGCTGCGCCCTCTTGCAGATGTCTCCACTCCACCAGAGCCAATTTGGCTATTGCCAATTTGCCAAGAACTCCCGATCCCCAATAGAGTAATTGCGCTCAGCGGAGGATAAAAGTCTTGAGTAATAGCCACACACCACTGCCTTTCCTTTGAAGCTTCTCTGGAACAGAAGTGCACCTACAGCAACAGAGGAATCGTCTACCTCCAACGAGAACTGTCGAGAGACGTCAGGATAATGGATGATTGAGGCTGAGGTAAAGGCACTCTTGAGGCTATTAAATGCAGATTCTGCCTCTGGAGTTCACATCTTGGCGTTCACTCCCTTCTTGGTAAGGGTAGAGATGAGAGCCGTCAGTGATGAGAAGTTTATGTTAAACTGTCGGTAGAAGTTCGCGAATCCCAAAAAACCGCTGTATAAACCGCAGGCCCTGAGGACTTGGCCATTCCTGGACGGACCTTACTTTCTCAGAGTCCATTTTGAGACCTTGATCCGAGATGATGTAGCCCAGGAAGGGCAGAGAATTTTTTTCAAGGACACACTTCTCCAGCTTGGCATACAGACGATTCTCCATTAATCGTAGTAGAACTTGACGGACATGCCTCCGATGAGTCGTCGGATCTGGAGCAAAATCAAAATATCATCGAGGTAGACCACAACACAGACATAGAGGAGATCTCGGAAGATATCATTGACAAATTCCTGGAAGACCGCGGGAGCATTAAATAGACGGAAGGGCATCACCAGGTATTCATAGTGCCCGTCTCGAGTGTTGAATGGCATCTTCCACTCATCACCTTGACGGATTCAGATCAAATTGTAAGCCCCATGTGTCACGGCACGGGGTGTGGACCCACTGGGCCGTACCGCGTAGCAGGAAAGCAGCTGGCCAACTAGGTACAAAACAATGTCTATAGTCCAGAAAGGGTACCTGAGACAATGTAGACAGTAGCGGTGACACAACTTGACTTTCACTGTAGATGGCGCAGTAGATGCAGCGGACGAAACGACTTGACTTTCACTGTAGATGGCACAGAGGCACGGTAGCACGGGTTACAGGGTACAGGCAGCAGGAACGGGTAACACTGGGAACTGGAAAACACGGGGAGACCATTTGCAAGACAAACTTTAGGTAGACAACAACGCTCAGGCAAGGATCAAGTGGGCAGAGCCCTTTTTATAGTCCAGCAGAATTCTGGGCTAATTACTGATTATTAACAACTGGACGCGTACTGGCCCTTTAAGGTCGTGTACGCGAGGGCGCGCGCCCTGCGGGAAACAGTCTCAGAACCTGGCAGTCAGTGCCGGCGTCTCCCTGTAGGGAGATGCCGCCTATTACACAGACGTCCATGACCAGGGCCGTCAGAGGGAAAGTCTGAATGACGGTCTGCGGCCATAGACGTTACACCATGCAAGTCTAGTTTTGAGAAAATCCTGGCTCCTCGTATGCTGTCAAATAGTTCAGGTATTAGTGGCAATGGGCAGACCACGGTAGTCAATGCAGGGTCGAAGAGATCCGTCTTTCTCCTTACCGAAGAAAACCCAGCGGGGGGGGGAAGACTTTCGTATGAAACCCCTCTCCAGATTCTCCTTGATATAGGCCGACATGGATTGAGTCTCTGGCAAGGAGAGAGGATTTACCCATCCATGGGGAGGAGAAGCATTTGGAACTATAATGACGGGGTAGGGAGACAGACATGTGAGCCCTAATCTACCCGTCACTCAGTCCCTGCCTACTTGAACGACCCGTCCTAGGTGATGGCGTACAACTGGGCGACGGTCCCTACGCTCAAGAAGTGCACGACAGACAAACAGACAAGGGTACACAGAAGCTAAGGGAAATGGGGCAGTTGCCCACGGCGTGAGCAACAAGAGTAGTGAACGAGCCAAGTCAAACCAGGAGTGTACGAGGTACGAGTGTACGAGGTACCAAACGCAGAGCAGGAGCGTAGTCAGTAAAGCCAGGGTCTATTTGAAGCAGAGGTCAATAGTACTATCAGGAACAGCAGAGCCAGGAAACCAGACAGAATCACAGGCAAAGGAAGAGCAGGAAATGAAGGTATAAATAGACCGAGGGAGGGAGCTAGCTCCATCTGGCCAGGCTGTGATAGGTTCTCCCAATCCTCAGCCTACCAGCCTGAATGGTAGCAGATCGAGTCACTTTATCAGACCTAAAAGCAGATGCAGACTGATTAACCACGGGCGTCGACACAGAAACTGTGTCTGGCAGATCCTTTACAGCCACACAGCCCCCCAGTAGATAGCGCCACACATCCCCCCTAGTAGATAGCGCCACACAGCCCCCCTATTAGATAGCACCACTCAGCCCTCCCCCTGTATAGTGCCACACAGCCCCCCAGTAGATCATGCCACACAGCCCTCCCCCAGTATAGTGCCACACAGCCCCCCTAGTAGATAGTGCCACACAGCTCTCCCCCTGTGTAATGCCACACAGCACCCCCTAGTAGATAGTGGCACACAGCCCCCCTAGTAGATAGTGCCAAACAGCCCCCTTGTAGTAGTAAGCGCCACAAAGCCCTCCCCCTGTATAGTGCCAAACAGCCCCCCTAGTAGATAGCGCCACACAGCCCCCCAGTAGAAAGTGCCACACAGCCCCCCTAGTAGATAGTACCACACACCTCCTTGTATATAGTGTGTAATGTCCGTGGTCGCTGACCACGAACTCCTTCCATCTAGTCGACACCCTTCTCTCAAGAGATGTCTGCACATACGGCCGTCCTGCTCCACAGTGACCACCAGGGTGCGCTCACGAGCTCAGTCCAGACTTGAGAAGCCAGAGCGCAAGCATGTTGGTGATTGAGCTAATTGGTCTAGAGCACCCTAGGCTATAAGAAGGTCCCAGACCCATCCTCCCACGCCTGAGCTTTGTTGTTGTATTCCTAGTCAAATGGTCCCCTAGTGTTTCCTGCTCCCAGTGTGTCCTGTTCCTGTTTCCTGTAACCTGTATCCTGATCTCGTGTCGTGCTTAGCTGTAGCCGTGCTGTGCTGTATACCATGCCTGTCCTGCTTCTCCACGCCTGACGTCTACCTGCTGCCTAGTTCCTGCCAAGCCTGCCTTGCTACTGTCCTAGCTGCCACAGGTACCCTATATAAACTATAGACTCTGACCTGCGCCCTGTTGGCCAGCTGCCATACCGCCAACGCGGTACGGCCCAGTGGGTCCAAGAACCCTACGTAAACATAGTGCCACACAGCCCCCCTAGTAGATAGTGCCACACAGCCCCCCAGTAGATAGTGTCACAGACAGCCCCCCTTTTGTAGATAGTGCCACACACAGTCCCCTCTTGTAGATAGTGCCACACACAGCCCCCCTCTTGTAGACAGTGCCACACAACCCCCTCTTGTAGATAGTGCCATACACAGCCACCCCTAGTAGATAGTGCCACACAGCCCCCTGTAGTAGATAGTGCCACCCAGCCCTCCCCCTGAATAGTGCCACTCAGCCCCCCTAGTAGATAGTGCCAAACAGCCCCCCCTGTATAGTGCCACACAGCCTTCCCCAGTAGATAGTGCCACACAGCCCTCCCCCGTATAGTGCCACACAGCTCCCCCTAGTAGATAGTGCCACACAACCCCCGTAGTAGATAGTGCCACACAGCCCTCCCCTGTATACTGCCAAACAGCCCCCCTACTAGATAGGGTCATACAGCCCCCCTAAGTAGATAGCGATACACAGCCCTCCTAAGTAGATAGTGATACACAGCCCTCCCCCTGTATAGTGCCACACAGCCCTCCCCCTGTATAGTGCCACACAGCCCCCCAGTAGATAGTGCCACACAGCCCTCCCACTGTATAGTGCCACACAGACCCCCAGTAGATAGGGGCACACAGACCCCCCAGTAGATTGTGCCACACAGCCCTCCCCTGTATAGTGCCAAATAGCCCCCAAGTAGATAGTGCCACACATCCCCTATTAGATAGTGCCACACAGCCTCCCTAGTAGATAGTGCCACACAGCCCCCCAAGTATATAGCGCCACACAGCCCCCCCAGTTGATAGTGCCACACAGCCCCCACTAGTAGATAGTACCACACACACCCCTTTTATATAGGCCACACAGCCCCCTAGTAGATAGTGCCACACTGCCCCCTATTAGATAGCACCACACAGCCCTCCCCTGTATAGTGCCACACAGCCCCCCAGTAGATAGCAGCACACAGCCCCCCTAGTAAATAGTGCCACACAGCCCCCTATTAGATAGCACCACTCAGCCCTCCCTCTGTATAGTGCCACACAGCCCCCCCAGTAGATAGTGCCACTTCAGGAGGTACACATGAAAGAAGTTAGGTATTTTGAGCGTAGGAGGCAGCCGAAGCTTATAGGAGACAGGGTTTATCTGTTGCAATATCTCAAAAGTTCAGAGGAACCTGGGACCAAACTATGAAGGCACCTTTAAACGAATGTTCCATGAGGACAGCCAGACTTTGATACCCGGAGGATACTGAGGCGGCTCTCTTCTCTTTATATCCGCTTTTCGCTACCTGCGATTGAATGCCAGCAAAATAGAGGACCGGGTCTGTTGCCAGATTTGAAGAATGTCCCCAAATGCAGAGTCAGCAGCGGGTACCTGAGAGGTAGCAGACACAGGAAGAGGGACTCTAGGATGTTAACTGTACACAATGTAGAATGGTGTGGAAGTGGTGGACTCACTTGTGTGATTGTTATACAAGAACTCGGCCCATGGAAGAAGCTGTACCCAGTTATCATGCTGCAAGGAGATGAAGTGGCGGATATAATTCTCAATGATCTGGTTAATCCTCTCGACTTGCTCATTGGACTGGGGGTGATAGGCTGAGGAAAAGTCCAATCTCACATCCAGGAGTTTACAGAGGGCTCTCCAGAATTTTGAGGTAAATTTAACCCCCCCGATCGGACATGATGTGAAGGGGAAAGCCATGCAAACGGAAGATGTGCTGAATGAAGAGACTCGCCAGTCGGGGAGCAGAAGGTAGGACGGTCAGCGGGATAAAATGTGCCATCTTCGAAAACCGGTCCACCACCACCCAGACAGTGTTGCATCCTGCTGAGGGAGAAAGGTCTGTGACTAAGTCCATCGCAATGTGCTGCCAGGGGACATTGGGTACAGTCAGAGGTTGGAGCAGGCCGGCAGGCTTGGAGTGAGCAACCTTGTTAGAAGCACACACCGTGCAGGAAGAGACAAAGTCCACAACATCCTTGGGTAGCGTGGGCCACCAGAAGTGACGAGTAATCACGTCTCGAGTCTTACGAACACCAGTTTGCCCAGCCAATTTAGAGCTGTGTCCCCAGCGGAGAGTTCTTCTCCTGTCTACCAACCGAACAAAAGTCCTCCCCAGAGGGTTGTCTCTCCAACCAATCCTAGGCACTGGGGTCTCTCTGGCCTCTGGGGACACAAACGCACAATATGGCCTCCGAGGCGACAATACAGACAAAGTCCAGAGTGTGTCTGTGCTATCTCTCCAGGGTAGATAATTTGGCTCGGTCCATCTGCATAGGATCCTCTGGTAGGATGACTGAAGAGGATAGTAGGGATTGCTGGAAAGTAGAAGCCAGCCTAAGAAATTCTCTCTCCCGGAGAATCTCTTCGGAACGCTCCTGGATCCTCATGTCAACCCGGGTGACTAGTAGGTTGAGATCATCCAGGGTAGGTGGCAAATCGCGAGCGGCCAGCTCGTCTTTAATCCCAGAAGATAGTCCCTGCCAGAATGTGGCCACCAAAGCCTCGTTGTTCCTGGTCAGTTCAGCAGCCAAGATACGAAACTGAATGTCAGCAGGGATGCCGCAGCAGAAGAAACTCTCCCAGGTTCCTCAAATATGAACGGAAAGTCCATAAAAAGCACTGCAAGTCACGGGTCTCTGGTCCCTGATGTTCCCACAGAGGGTTTGCCCATGCCAGGGCTTTGCCAGTAAGGAGAGAGATTATGAAGGCGATCCTGGCGTCATCAGAAGAGAAGGCCCTGGCATGTAGTCTGAAGTGGATCTGGCACTGATACAGAAATCCCTGGCAGGTCCTCATGTCTCCGTCATAGCGAGGAGGAAGCGGCAAGAAGCATAGGGGATAGGCACTGGTACAGACAGGAAGTGTAGCAGGAGGAACAGCAGGAATAGGTGCGGTGACGACTATGGTTTGGTCAACCAGCCGATGTGCAATGGCGTTCATCGAAAGGAGGAGTTGGTCTTAAGGTCTTGCATCTCTGCCAGCATGGCTTGTGTCGTCAAGGTCTCAGGTTGACCAGCGGGGTCCATGGCCTGAGAGTACTGTCACGGTCTGTGGGAATGTGGACCCACTGGGCTGCACCTCCGTAGCGGGGAGGCAGCTGGCCAAACAACATAGCACCTCAGCAATACAATGTCCCGCACTAGGGTACCTGAATAGTCCAGACAGTGGGCGAGACTTTGGCAGCAGGTTACGCTAGACATGGCGGATCACACTGGACATGGCAGATCACACTGGACGTGGCATACCACAGCAGGTGCAGAGGGACACGACTCCAACACTAACAGGCTCAGGAACTAGAACACAGTACGGGATACAGGATACAGGTAACAGGAACGGTATAACACTAAGGGACCATTTGCAAGACTGACTTGGGATAAACTATCAACTCTCAGGCAAGGATCAGAAAGGCAGGGCCCCCTTTTAAAGTCCAGGGAATCATGGGCAGTTGATGATGATAATTCCATTTGTGCAGGACACAGCGGACCGGAGCAGAAGTGAGCGGAGCCGAAGTGAGCGATGGCGTCTCCTGGGAAGGAGATGCGAGCCAGCGCTCACAGATCCATGGCTGCGGGGGTGAAGAAACCCGATGGTCCGTAGCCATGGATGCTACAGCCCCCCTAGTAGATAGCGCCACACAGTCCTCCCCCTGTATATTGCCACACAGCCCTCCCCCTGTATAGTGCCACACAGCTCCCCTGTATAGTGCCACACAGCCCCCCTAGTAGATAGCGCCACACAGACCTCCCCTGTATAGTGCCACACAGCTCTCCCCCTGTAGAGTGCCACACAGGCCACCTAGTAGGTAGTGCCACACAGCCCTCTCCCTGTATATTACCACACGGCCCCCCTAGTAGATAGTGCCACACACCTGCCCTTGTATATAGCGCAACACAGCCCCCCTACTATATAGCGCCACACAGACCCCCTAGTAGATAGTGCTACACAGCCCTCCCCTGTATAGTGCCACACAGCCCCCAAGTAGATAGTGCCGCACACCCCCTTGTATATAGCGCCACACAGCCCCCTAGTAGATAGTGCCACACAGCCCTCCCCCTGTAAAGTGGCACACAGCCCCCAGTAGTGCCACACAGCCCCACAGTAGATAGTGCCACACTGCCCTTCCCCTGTATAGTGCCACACAGCTGCCCAGTAGATCGTTCCACACAGCCCCCCTAGTAGATAGTGCCACACAGCCCTCCCCCTGTATAGTGCCACACAGCCCCCCCTAATAGATAGGGCCACACAGCCCTCCCCCTGTATAGTGCCACACAGCCCCCCAGTAGATAGTGCCACACAGCCCTCCCCCTTTATAGTGTCCCGCAGCCCCACCTAGTAGATAGCGCCACACAGCACCCCCTAGTAGATAATGCCACACAATCCCCTTGTATATAGTGCCACACAGCCAGCCCTCCCAAAAATGTTCACATACCTGTAGCGATGGCAGCCGCCGTTCGCCGCTACCTGGTTTCCCATGGCGAACGCCATCTTAACTCACCACTCCGCCGTCATCCTTCTCCTCCCCAGGGGGTGCCGGCAAGTACTGCCTCTCTCTGTTGCCCGTTCCCGTAGGGTGCGCGCGCACGCTGACTCCCGTCTTAAAGAGCCAGCGCGCGCTTCTAGTAAATGTGCCCCCCCAATCAGTTTAAACCTTGGACTTTAAAAAGGGCTCTGCCCTTTTAGTCCTTGCCTGAGTGTTGTCGTGTCTACCCATGTTCGTTAAGCAAATGGTCCCTTAGTTGTTTCCTGCTCCGTGTTCCAGTATCCTGCTCCTTGTATCCTGTATCCTATTGCTACGTTTGAGTTGTGTTGCCTCATCTGCCGCGTCCATGGCCATCTGCCACGTCCGAGTTGATCTGCCAGGTCCGTGGTCATCTGCCTTGTCTGGTGTTGTCTGCATAGCCCTCCAGGTACTCCTGCACTGTGACTGTTATTGACTATTTTCTTGCCAGCTGCTTCTCTGCCACTGGAGAGCATTCTAGAGGGTCCACATACCCCACAGGCGTGACATTACCTAGCCCCATTCCCGCGACGATGTCATCATGCCGGCCTGCGTAGGGACTCCGTCCCAGCGTCTTATAGGCTGCAGGCCTAATGTGGCCTGCAGCCTATACTATTCAATTTTATCTGTGTCCTGAGGAAGTTGGGTGACGATGCGAGGGCGTCAGTCTCAGAAATGACAGCCCTAGTGGATACTGCTCTCCCTAACAGCCGGAAATACAGCCCAGCTAGTAGTCGGGGGATGGAGGTAGGATAAGACAATTAGCGGTCATAGGGGATTATATAATCAGGAAGACGGATAGATTAATTTCTCGCCAAGACCGTCTCAGCCAAATGGTTTGCTGTCTCCCTGGTGCCAGGGTTTGGCATGTGGTGGAAAAAGTGGATAAATTACTGGGGGGGGGGGTGGCTGGTGATGATCCAGCTGTCGTGGTCCATGTCAAAACCAACCACAGAATACATGGTAGATGGAGGAGCTTTAAGAACTAGGCTACAAGCTAAAGGGAAAGACCACCAAGGTTGTATTATCACAATTAATCAATGAGTATTGACATTTATTGCGCCACTTCCAAATGATTGACTAGGCTCGCTGAGTGTTAGTATTTACTGCTTATTTGTATCACATTCTTATTGTAACGTCTATGGCCGCTGGACTATACAACGCCATACAACGATTCCTGGGATTCGCCAACTTCTACAGACTGTTCATTCCGAACGTCTCTTCTTTGACGGCCCCCATCTCCACCCTCACTAAAAAGGGTATGAATGCCAAGGTATGGACTCCAGAGGCGGAAGTCGCATTTAAAACCTTAAAAAAGGCCTTCACGTCAGCCTCTATTCTTCATCATCCTGATGTATCACTACAGTTTTCGTTAGAGGTGGACGCCTCGCTGTTGGTGCTGGTGCACTTTTGTTCCAGAGAAGTTTGAAAGGCAAGACGGTGGTATGTGGTTACTACTCCAAGCTGTTTTCTCCCGCAGAGCGCAACTACTCGATTGGAGATCGGGAGTTACTGGCCATCAAGTTGGCCCTGCAGGAGTGGAGACACCTACTGGAAGGAGCAGCTCATCCTATCCTGGTCTTCACGGACCACAAGAACTTGACCTACCTGCAGATGGCTCAACTGCTGAATCCTCGTCAAGCCAGGTGGTCATTGTTTTTTGCTCGGTTCCGGTTCGAACTCCACTACCGACCTGCTAACAAGAATGTGAGGGCCGATGCCTTGTCTAGGTCATTTGAGACAGAAGACACTGTGGAGTCCCCACAGAATATTATCGATCCTTCCTGCATCTACTCTGTTAATCCTCTGCAGGTTAGAGACATTCCTCCGGGAAGAACTTTTGTACGTCTGGCTGACCGAGGAAGAATCCTTCGCTGGGGTCACAGTTCCAAGCTGGCAGATCACGCGGGTGCCCGTAAGACCCGAGACCTAATTGCTCGTCAGTTCTGGTGGCCGACGTTGCCCAAAGACGTCATGGACTTTGTCTCCTCCTGTACGGTGTGTGCAGCAAACAAAGTTGCCCACTCCAGACCAGCCGGTCTGCTCCAACCACTGCCTGTGTCCGATGCCCCCTGGTAGCATATTGCTATGGACTTTGTCACAGATCTGCCTCTCTCTACGGGATGCAGTGTGATCTGGGTGGTGGTGGATCGTTTTTCTAAAATGGCTCATTTTGTTCCCCAGACTGGCCTGCCTTCTGCTGCTCGACTGGCTGACCTCTTCATACAACACATCTTCCATCTGCACGGCTTGCCCCTGCATATTGTCTCGGATCGAGGGGTCCAGTACACCTCAAAGTTCTAGAGAGCACTCTGCGGCCTACTCGGAGTAAAATTGGACTTCTCGTCAGCTTACCATCCTCAGTCCAAGGGACAAGTTGAAAGGGTTAACCAAATTATGGAGAACTATCTGTGGCACTTTGTCTCCAGGTGACATGATTACTGGGTGCAGCTGCTCCCGTGGGCGGAGTTCTCTTATAATAACCATACCAGTGAGTCCACCACCTCCAGTCCGTTCTTCATAGTCTACGGCCAACATCCTCAAATACCCCTGCCCGGCTCTACTATGTCTCAGGTGCCTGCAGCCGACTCTACCCTCAGGGACTTTCTGCAGATATGGCAGCAGACACGATCTTCTATTCTGCTGGCGGTGGAACGCATGAAGAGAAAGGCAGACACTAGAAGACGAGAACCTCGCCCGTTTCTTCCAGGTACTAAGGTCTGGCTGTCTTCCAGGAATATCCGGCTGAGGGTGCCATCTTGCAAGTTTGCCCCCAGGTTCCTTGGACCCTTCGAGATTCTGCTACAGATCAATCGTGTGTCGTACAAGCTTCGACTGCCTCCTGCCCTCAACTCCTTCCATGTCTTCTTGCTGAAACCCGTGGTCCTGAACCACTACTCCAGGTCTCCAGGGAGATGCCGGCACTCACTTCCGGGTCCTCGGACTGTTTCCCGCAGGGCATGTGCGCCCGCGCGTGCACGGCCTTAAAGGGCCAGTACGCGTCCAGCTGTCACCCATCAATAATTAGCCCAAATGGCTGCTGGACTATAAAAAGGGGCTCTGCCCACTTGTTCCTCGACTGAGCATTGTTGTATACCTAAGTTTGTCTTGCAAATGGTCTCCCAGTGTTTTCCAGTTACCAGTGTTAACCGTTCCTGCTGCCTGTACCCTGTATCCCATGCTATCGTATCTACTGAGAAAATCAAGTCATGTCTTCCGCTGTATCCACGGTGCCACCTGCTGAGACAGTCAAGTCGTGTCTTCCGCTGAACCCACGGTGCCACCTGCTGAGAAAGTCAAGTCGTGTCTGCCACTCGACCCATGGTGCCACCTGCTTTGAAAGTCAAGTTGTGCTTCCGCTACTGTTTACATTGCCTCCGGTACCCGTTTCGAACTATAGACATTGTTTTGTACCTTGTTGGCCAGCTGCAACCCCGCTACGCGGTACGGCCCAGTGGGTCAGCACCCCCCGCCGTGACACATATATTACATTGCTTACATTCATATAAACGCTTCTCATTTGTAGTCATTGTACTTTCTGTAGATTATTGTCACCTGTTGTGTCCTCCACTGCTCTACCACATTTTGTTTTTAACATTTTATATATGTCTTTAGTGTATATGTTTTATGTATAGAGTTGTGGTCAACTGCTTTTGTCCGTTATGGATTAATAAAGTCAATTTTGTATTTTCATTAAATGGGTATTCATCTTTTTGAAACTATGGCTTCAGTGTTTGGTTTCATATTCTAATAGTGGCTGGAATTCTGTCGAATTTGGTTAGTATTTTAGGGTATGTACCTTCATAAATTTATAGATTGTCTGTATTCTCTGAAATACTGTGTCATGCACATCACAGGAAAGAAAGCGGGAGCTCAGGCTTTTAAAGTCTTTTTTTAATCAAATGGATTTTGTTAAACTTTTCAATAATACAATACAGACAAAACAGTCAATAAAACCCAACTTAAACCCCACCCCCATCTCACCCTCCCTTGATGAGGAGCACCACACACGCAAGCATAGACAGGCTTGTCAAATGAGAATAACCCATTAGTCATACTAGCTGACATGGAAGTAACATAATGTACAACCCAGTACATAAGGAGCATTATCCCAACTAGTTAGTGAAATAACCCAAAACCTGACACAGTTATGAGAAGACTCCAAGAAGACCTGTGGCGGTCAGTCCAGGAGTTAGTAACCATACATTCCAATGTCTTTCAAATTTTGTCATAGTACCTCGTTTCATATAAATATTTTTCTACATTCGAATGATTCCATTCATATGGTTAATTAGTTCAACATATGTCAGAGGATTAACATGAAGCAAGTGAGCAGCAATTAATTTGTGGGCCTGGTACAGAATTTTCTAAGTGGTTAATTGATTAGTTACTGTGAGAGACAGATTGGACACATAACCCAAAATGCCCACTATGGCTGTCTGGGGAATTGAGCTCTGAAACAAGGTATATTAATAAACGATACACTCAAGACCAAAATTACCCTATGACAGGGCACATTCAGAACATACTAGTATGTAAGAGATCTGCTGTCTCAGCTAGGCATCTTGGACACCGCGTCAGCACGAATCCCCATTTTCCTCAACAACTCTGGGGTGCGATACACCCTGTGCAGTAAGAACAAATGGTATATAAAGTTTTTCACCGCTCAAACAGCACCGAGAACCACAGTCCAACCTGTAGTCTTATAGAAGTTTCTGCTCAGTCCACAAGCAACAGACAATCTATAATCCAGAGAAGGTGTGTGCAGTTGTTCTGGTCCTTGTAGTGCCACGGAGCTCTGCAGTGTATCCCAATGTTCAAGCTCCAGGCAGGATAAATCCTATGACTCCAAAACAGAAAAGGAGAAATATTGCAACACCCTCTGTTTTTTTTGCAATACACAAGATTTATTTCATACTTACAGAAAATAGAATAATAAAAGCATTAGTGATTCAAATAAAATCAGTAGCAGCACGTTAAACAAACTCGCCCGACCCTGGGTTTCGCCGTTCCGGCTTCCTCTGAAGCTATAAGTTACATTATGCCCTGTTGTGTGTCCAAACAGCCATTTATGACCACATATGGGATATTGTTTTACTCGGGAGAAATTGCTGTACAAATGTTGTGGTGCTTTTTCCCCTTTAGTCCTTGTGTAATGAAAAAAAAAATTTTATTTTCATTTTTGCGGCCTACTTCCAATAATTTCTGCAATATACCTGTGGGGTCAAAATGCTCACTATATCCCTAAATAATTTCCTTGAGGTGTGTAGTTTCCCAAATGGGGTCACTTTCGGGGGATTTCCACTCTTTTTGCACCGCAAGACCCCTTCACACCTGACATGGTGCCTAAAATGTATTCTAATAAAAAGAAGGCCCCAAAATCCTCTAGGTGCCCCTTTGCTTCTGAGGCCTGTGCTTCAGTACATTACCACACTAGGGCTACATGTGGGATATTTCCTAAATCTGCAGAACCTGGGCAATAAATATTGAGTTGCATTTCTCTGGTAAAACTTTCTGTGTTACAAGAAAAATGGATTAAAAATGAATTTCTGCAAAAAAAAATGAAATTTGTAAATTTCACCTCTACTTTGCTTTAAAGAGGCTCTGTCACCAGATTTTGCAACCCCTTTCTGCTATTGCAGCAGATCGGCACTGCAATGTAGATAAGAGTAACGTTTTTATTTTTAAAAAACGAGCATTTTTGGCCAAGTTATGACCATTTTCGTATTTATGCAAATGAGGCTTGCAAAAGTACAACTGGGCGTGTTGAAAAGTAAAAGTACAACTGGGCGTGTAATATGTGCGTACATCGGGGCGTGTTTACTACTTTTACTAGCTGGGCGTTGTGTATAGAAGTATCATCCACTTCTCTTCACAACGCCCAGCTTCTGGCAGTGCAGACACAGCCGTGTTCTAAAAAAATCACGCTGTGACGTCACTCACAGGTCCTTCATTGTGTCAGACGAGCGAGGACACATCGGCACCAGAGGCTACAGATGATTCTGCAGCAGCATCGGCGTTTGCAGGTAAGTCGATGTAGCTACTTACCTACAAATGCTGATGCTGCTGCAGAATCAACTGTAGCCTCTGGTGCCGACACGATGCAGGACCTGTGAGTGACGTCACAGATCTGCACTGCCAGAAGCTGGGCGTTCTGAAGAGAAGTGGATGATACTTCTCATCAGAATGCCCAGCTAGTAAAAGAAGTAAACACGCCCAGATGTAAGACACATAATACACGCCCAGTTGTACTTTTACTTTTCAACACGCCCAGTTGTACTTTTGCAAGCCTCATTTGCATAAATACGAAAATGGTCATAACTTGGCCAAAAATGCTCGTTTTTTAAAAATAAAAACGTTACTGTAATCTACATTGCAGCGCCTATCTGCTGCAATAGCAGATAGGGGTTGCAAAATCTGGTGACAGAGCCTCTTTAACCCCTTAGTGACCAGCCCATTTTAGGCCTTAATGACCAAGCTATTTTATTCGTTTTTCTATAGTCGCATTCAAAGAGCTATAACGTTCTTATTTTTTCGTCTACATAGCTGTATGTGGACTTGTTTTTTGCGGGATTAGTTGTGCTTTTTAATGGCACCATTTTTGGGTACATATAATTTTTATATTAACTTTTATTAACCTTTTTGGGGGGATTATAAAAAAAACCTGAAATTCCGCCATTGTTCTATGCGTTTTTAAATTGACGCCGTTCACTATGCGACGTAAATAACATGTTACCTTTATTCTATGGGTCGGTACGATTACGGCAATACCACATATGTAGAGGTTTTTTTATGTTTTACGACTTTTGCACAATAAAAACACTTTTGAACTAAAATTATTTGCTTTTGCATCGTTGCTTTCCAAGAGCCGTAATTTTTTTATTTTTCCATCAATGTAGTGATTTTTTGGGCTTGTTTTCTGCGGGACAAGACGTAGTTTTGAATGGTACTGTTTTGGGGTACATGGGACTTATTGATTCATTTTTATTATGACTTTTTTGGGGGGCAATGGAAAAAAATTGCAATTTCGCCATGGTTTTTTGCGTTTTTTTTTTACGGTGTTCACTTTGCGGTTTAAATTACATATTAACTTTATTAATGGAGTCATTACGGTCGCGGCGATACCACATATGTGTACTTTTTTTATTTTTTTACACTTTTACTAAATAAAACCACTTTTTATGGAAAAAAATGGTTTTATTTATTTTTTTACTGTACTTTTTATTAATAATATTTATTTCACTTTGATAACTGATTTTATTAGTCCCACTAGGGGACTTTACTGTGCGATATTCCGATCGCTGCTATAATGCTCTGGTATACTTCGTATACCAGAGCATTATTGCCTGTCAGTGTAAATCTGACAGGCAATCTGTTAGGACGTGCCTCCGGCGCGTCCTAACAGGAATATGTCCAGGGCAGACCTGGGGGCTTTTATCAAGCTGCCATGACACCCCATCGGAGACCCGCGATTTCATTCGCGGGCCGCCGATGGGTGACAGAGGGAGCGCACTCCCTCTGTAAACAAAGTTAAATGCCGCGGTCGCTATTGACGGCGGCATTTAACGGGTTAAACGGCCGCGATCGAAGTAAACTTCGATCGCGGGCGTTGGAGCAGGAGCTCAGCTGTCATCAGACAGCAGAGCCCCGGCTCCTGCCTGCACGGGAGACCCGTGCAGGACTTAGACTAGGCTGACGTGAAAAGGCGTCAGCCTAGCCTAAAGCCCATTAGTGACCGACGTAAAAAGGCGTATTAGTGGTCACTAAGGGGTTAATTCCTGTGAAACGTCTAAAGGGTTAAGAAACTTTCTAAATGCTGTCTTGAATACTTTGAGGGGTGAAGTTTTTAAAATGGGGTGACTTATTGGGGGTTTCTAATATATAAAACCCTCAAAGCCACTTCACAACTGAACTGGTCCATGAAAAAATAGCCTTTTGAAATTTTCTTGAAAATGTGAGAAATTGCTGCTAAAGTTCTAAGCCTTGTAATGTCCTAGAAAAATAAAAGGATGTTCAAAAAACTATGTCAATCTAAAGTAGACATATGGAGGATGTTACTTAGCAAAAATTTTGTGTGGTATAACTGCCTGTATTACAAGCAGATACATTTAAATTTAGAAAAATTGAGATTTTCAGAATTTTTCGCTAAATCTTGGTGTTTTTCACAATTAAATACTGAATGTATCGAGCAAATTTTACCGGTGACATAAAGTCCAATGTGTCTCGAGAAAACGATCTCAGAATCGCTTGGATAGGTAAAAGCATTCCAAAGTTATTACCACATAAAGTGAAACGTCAGATTTGAAAAATGAGGCTCTGTCAGGAAGGTCAAAAGTGGTCAAAGAGGGAAGGGGTTAATACTCGAAACGTTGCTAATATATGCAATTTATTATGACCAGTGGTGACTCAAAAGTGTGAACATAAAATCATGTTAGCATTCCCTATACACGGAGTGCTGTTCTTCTTTTACTTTGCCCAAAATTCAGACCCCAGACTAGAGCCTGCATCACTTCAGACACCAGATCAAACAAAAACAAAAGACTACAGGTCAGACCCCAAAATTTATCAGACCCTAGGACAGACCCCTAAATTAATTTCAGACCCCCTAAATGCATTCAGACCCACTACATCAATATCGGACCCAAGACCAGACCCCTATTTTAAATTTTTAATCCCTTCAGGACTGAGCCTATATCACCCTTCAGGACCGCAATATTTTCATTGTTTTTGCATTAATGCAATCTGAAAACCCTAGCTTTTTTGGTTTTCCGTCAACGTAGCTGTATGAGGGCTTTTTTTTTTTGCAGGATAAGTTGTATTTTTCAGTGGCATTATTTTGTGGTACATATGACTTATTGATAAACTTTTATTAACTCTTTCAAGAGGAAAGGAAAAAAACTGTAATTTCACCATTGTTTTCCACGCTATAAATTTTGCACTGTTCACTGTGGATAAATAACTTGTTACCTTTATTCTATGGGTCGTTTTTGAGGGACGAGTCATTTTTGATAGAACCGTTTTGGGATTCATATAAAATATTGAATAACTTTTATTATTATATTTTTGGGGGAAGAATAGAAAAAATAAATTCTGACGTCGTTTTTTGCGCTTTTTTTTCTGCCGCTCACCATGTGGTTTAAATAATGTGATAACTTTATTGTGCGGGTCGTTATAATTCCAGGGATAGCATACATTTGTATTTTTTTTACACATTTGTTAAATAAAACCACTTTTTTGGAATATATTGTTTTATTTTATTTGTTATGTGAACACTTTGTTTTGATTAACTTTATTTAACGTTAGTTAATAATTTTTTTAGTCCCACTAAGGAACTTCTCAATGCTATCCTTTTATCTCTAATATAATGCCTTGGTATACTTAGCATAGTAAAGTTTTATTGCCTGTAACAAACTGACAGGCAATCTATTAGGCCATGCCTTTAGCATGTCCTAATAAAAATACATCTATGGCAGGTCTGGGGGACTTTACTAGGCTCCCGACTGCCATAGCAATCCAAACTGTCTAACAACCTATATGCGGTGGTCGCTAGTGACCGCGGCATCTAAGGGGTTAAATGGCCGGGATTTCAGGTTACCATGATATCGGCGTATAATACATCCAAATGCAGAAAGGGTTACAACTATTTTTCAAACAAAAACAAATAACATTTGGGGTAGGGGGGAGGGGATGGTAGGTGAAATAGTGTGGAGCTTTAGATAGAAGTGGTAAGAGTAGTCCTAGAGGTAGAATGTATTGTAAACTTCCTAGGGTCTTTGGTTGTCTACTATTAGTTGGTAGTGCTGACATAGTATTCGTATGCCTGAGGTGTCATACTATATTACTTGAACATCAGGATCTCGCGGTAGACCCCCTATATTTCAATTTCAGACCCCCTAACTAAATTCAGACCCCAAATCAGACAAAAAATATATATATATTCAGATCGCAGACCAGACTACATATTTACCCTCCTCGCTCCAAGCTCTTGTTCAGTTAAAGAAAAGTCGGGAGCAAGGTGGGTAAGTGTACTGTAATGATGTGGGTAGGGAAACAGAAAAGTGAGCCCTAATCTACCCGCCACTCAGTCCCTGCCTACTTGCAATGACCCGCCCTTGGCGACGGGGTACAACTGAGCAACGGTCCCTACGCTCAGTAAGTGCACGACAGACAAACAGACAAGGGTACACAAAGCTAAGGGAAATGGGGCAGTTGCCCACGGCAACACCGTGAGCAACAAGAGTGGTGAACGAGCCGAGTCAAACCAGGAGTGTACGAGGTACCAAACGCAGAGCAGGAGAGTAGTCAGTAAGCCAGGGTCAGTATGAAGCAGGGTCAAATAGTTCAGAAGCTGCAGCAGGGCCAGGAAACCAAACGAGAAGAATCACAAGCAAGGAGGAACAGGAAAGGCAGGTATAAATAGACAGAGGGCGGGAGCTAGCTCCGTCTGGCAAGGCTGTGATAGGCTCTCCCACTCCTAAGCCTGCCATCCTGAGTGGTGGAAGATGGAGTCAGTATCACAGACATAGAAGCAGGTGCAGACTGATTACCTATGGGCGTTGACACAGAAGCTGTGCCTGGCAGATCCTTAACTGTACCCCCCCTTTTATGAGGGGCCACCGGACCCTTTCTAGGTGGACCTGGTTTATTGGGGAAACGAAGGTGGAACCTCCTGACCAATACCCCAGCATGAACATCCCGGGCGGGTACCCAAGTCCTCTCCTCAGGCCCGTATCCTCTCCAATGGACCAGGTACTGGAGGGAGCCTTGGACCATCTTGCTGTCCACAATCTTGGCCACCTCGAATTCCACCCCCTCAGGGGTGAGAACGTGGACAGGAGGTTTCCTCGAGGGAGCCAAGGACGGGGAGTAGCGTTTAAGGAGGGAGGCATGAAACACAGAGGAGGCAGAGGAGAAGGACAGATCAATCTCCAACTTTTTACAGAAGGCTCTCCAAAACAATGAAACAAATTGTACCCCTCTGTCTGAAACAATATTGACAGGGACCCCATGGAGACGCAGGATGTGTTTGACAAACAAGGTAGCTAGCGTCTTAACATTGGGTAGTTTCTTGAGGGGCACAAAGTGGCACATCTTACTGAAGCGGTCTACTACAACCCACACCACCGACTTGCCTTGAGATGGAGGCAAATCGGTGATAAAATCCATGGAGATCTGGGTCCAAGGTCTCTGGGGAATGGGCAAAGAACGTAGTAAGACCACTGGTCGGGACCTGGGAGTCTTGGACCTAGCACAAACCTCACAAGCGGCGACGTAGGCCTTAACGTCTTTAGGCAACCCAGGCCACCAATAGTTTCTGGCAATGAGGTGCTTGGTACCCAGAATGCCTGGATGACCAGATAGTGCGGAGTCATGATTTTCCCTAAGTACCCTTAGCCGGAATTGCAGGGGAACAAACAGCTTGTTCTCAGGAAGGTTCCCGGGAGCTGAACCTTGATCAGCCGCAATTTCAGAGACTAAATCAGAATCAATAGAGGAAATGATTATACCTGGAGGCAAAATACAAGCAGGATCTTCCTCCGAAGGAGGGCTGGCCATGAAGCTACGCGACAGTGCATCAGCTTTAATATTTTTAGACCCAGCCCTATAGGTAACCAAAAAATTTAATCTGGTAAAAAATAACGCCCATCGAGCTTGTCTCGGGTTTAGCTTCCGGGCAGATTCTAGGAAAACCAGATTCTTGTGCTCGGTAAGTACCGTTACCTGATGCCTAGCCCCCTCCAGGAAGTGGCGCCACTCTTCAAATGCCCATTTAATGGCTAAGAGTTCGCGGTTGCCAATATCATAGTTACTCTCAGTGGGCGAAAACTTCCTGGAGAAGTAGGCACAGGGACGGAGATGGGTGAAGGACCTGGTACCCTGGGACAAGACAGCCCCCACTCCCACCTCGGATGCGTCAACCTCCACGATAAATGGCTCCATTTGGTTGGGCTGAACCAGCACCGGGGCCGAGATAAAGCACTTCTTAAGGACCTCAAAAGCCTGGACAGCCTCAGGAGGCCAGTGGAGGAGATCAGCACCTTTGCGAGTGAGGTCCGTAAGCGGCTTAGCGATGACTGAGAAGTTAGCAATAAATCTCCAGTAATAATTAGCAAACCCCAAGAAAAACTGTAACGCCTTCAGGGAGGCAGGTTGGACACATTCCGCCACAGCCTGGACCTTGGAGGGGTCCATGCGGAATTCATGAGGAGTGAGGATTTGACCCAAAAATGGTATCTCCTGCACCCCAAACACACATTTTTCGGTCTTTGCAAACAGTTTGTTTTCCCGAAGGACCTGGAGCACCTTCCTGACATGCTCAATGTGGAAGGACCAGTCCTTGGAAAACACAAGTATGTCATCAAGGTACACTACAAGAAATACCCCCAGGTAATCTCTTAAAATCTCATTTATGAAATTCTGGAAGACCGGGGGAGCTTTACACAATCCAAAGGGCATGACGAGGTATTCGAAATGACCTTCGGGCGTGTTAAACGCAGTCTTCCACTCATCCCCCTCTTTGATGCGGATAAGGTTATACGCCCCCCGTAGATCAAACTTAGAGAACCATTGTGCCCCCTGAACCTGATTAAATCGATCAGGAATCAAAGGAAGGGGATACTGGTTCCTTACAGTGACCTTATTCAAGTTACGGTAGTCAATGCATGGCCTAAGACCACCATCCTTCTTCCCTATGAAGAAGAAGCCAGCAACTACCGGAGAAGTAGAGGGGTGAATGTAACCGTTGGCCAGGCATTCCTGGATATACTCTCTCATGGCTTCACGTTCGGGACAAGAGAGATTAAATATCCTACTCTTAGGGAGCTTAGCTCCTGGTACCAAATCGATAGCGCAATCGTATTCTCTATGAGGAGGTAACACTTCGGAGGCCTCCTTAGAGAAAACATCAGCGAAGTCCTGAACTAACTCAGGTAGCGTGTTCACCTCCTCAGGGGGAGAAATAGAATTAACAGAAAAACATGACGTCAAGCATTCATTATCCCATTTGGTAAGCTCCCCAGTATTCCAGTCAACTGTGGGATTATGCAACTGCAACCAGGGAAGGCCTAAAACCAAATCGGACGATAATCCCTGCATCAACAGTACAGAGCACTGCTCCAAATGCATGGAGCCAACAAGGAGTTCAAAAACAGGGGTATGCTGTGTAAAATAACCATTAGCAAGAGGAGTGGAGTCGATAGCCACTACCGGGACAGGTTTAGGCAAATCAATCAAAGGCATAGCTAGAGACATAGCAAATTCCACAGACATGATATTAGCAGAAGACCCTGAATCCACGAAGGCACTGCCGGTAGCAGACCTACCACCAAAAGAGACCTGAAAGGGAAGCAAGATTTTATTACGTTTCATATTTACGGGAAATACCTGTGCGCCCAAGCGACCTCCCCGATGATCACTTAGGCGCGGAAGTTTTCCGGATGCTTATTCTTACGCCTAGGACAGGTGTTCACTTGATGCTTGTCATCCCCACAATAGAAGCAGAGACCATTCTTCCTGCGGAACTCTCTACGTTGTCGGGGGGACACGGAGGCCCCGAGTTGCATAGGTACCTCCGAGTCTTCCGTGGAAGAGCGAAGCAACGGGACCTCGGGAGGCATCATGGGGGAGTCAGAGGGGAAAACACAAAAACGTTCAAGTTGTCGTTCCCTGAGACGTCGGTCAAGTCGTACCGCTAAAGCCATAACCTGGTCTAGGGAGTCAGAAGAGGGATAGCTAACTAGCAGGTCTTTCAGGGCGTTCGACAGACCCAACCTAAACTGGCACCTTAAGGCAGGGTCATCCCACCGAGAAGCTACGCACCACTTCCTAAAGTCAGAACAACACTCCTCAACAGGTCTCTTACCCTGACGTAAGGTCACCAGCTGACTCTCGGCAAAGGCAGTCCTGTCAGTCTCGTCATAAATGAGTCCGAGAGCATAAAAGAAAAGATCAACGGAGGAAAGTTCAGGGGCGTCAGGAGCAAAGGAGAAGGCCCATTCTTGGGGCCCTTCCTGGAGCCGGGACATAATTATACCCACCCGCTGGCTCTCAGAACCTGAGGAGTGAGGCTTTAAGCGAAAATAGAGCCTACAACTCTCCCGAAAGGAGAGAAAAGTCTTCCGGTCCCCTGAGAACCGGTCAGGCAACTTGAGCTGGGGTTCAAGAGGTGAGGTGAGGGGCACTACCATGGTAGCGTCAGGCTGGTTGACCCTCTGAGCCAGGGCCTGGACCTGTAGGGAGAGACCCTGCATTTGCTGAGCCAGGGTCTCAAGGGGGTCCATAGTAGTGTGAGGGACCAGGGTAGCCTAGGTACATGGGCTTGTGATTATGTAATGATGGGGGTAGGGAAACAGACAAGTGAGCCCTAATCTACTCACCACTCAGTCCCTGCCTACTTGCAACGACCCGCCCTAGGCGACGGGGTACAACTGGGCGACAGTCCCTACGCTCAGTAAGTGCACGACAGACAAACAGACAAGGGTACACAAAGCTAAGGGAAATGGGGCAGTTGCCCACGGCAACACCGTGAGCAACAAGAGTGGTGAAAGAGCCGAGTCAAACCAGGAGTGTACGAGGTACCAAACGCAGAGCAGGAGAGTAGTGAACAAGCCGAGTCAAACCAGGAGTGTACGAGGTACCAAACGCAGAGCAGGAGAGTAGTCAGTAAGCCAGGGTCAGTATGAAGCAGGGTCAAATGGTTCAAGAAGCTGCAGCAGGGTCAGGAAACAAAACGAGAAGAATGACAAGCAAGGAGGAATAGGAAAGGCAGGTATAAATAGACAGAGGGCGGGAGCTAGCTCCGTCTGGCCAGGCTGTGATAGGCTCTCCCACTCCTAAGCCTGCCATCCTGAGTGGTGGAAGATGGAGTCAGTCTCACAGACATAGAAGCAGGTGCAGACTGATTACCTGTGGGCGTGGATACAGAAGCTGTGCCTGGCAGATCCTTAACAGTACCCCCCATTTTATGAGGGGCCACCGGACCCTTTCTAGATGGACCTGGTTTATTGGGGAAACGAAGGTGGAACCTCCTCACCAATACCCCAGCGTGAACATCCCGGGTGGGTACCCAAGTCCTCTCCTCAGGCCCGTATCCTCTCCAATGGACCAGGTACTGGAGGGAGCCTTGGACCATCTTGCTGTCCACAATCTTGGCCACCTCGAATTCTACCCCCTCAGGGGTGAGAACGGGGACAGGAGGTTTCCTCGAGGGAGCCAAGGACAGGGAGCAGCGTTTAAGGAGGGAGGCATGAAACACGTCGTGTACTCGAAAAGATGGGGGCAACTCCAGTCGGAAGGAGACAGTATTATGGACTTCAATGACCTTGTACGGCCCTATAAACCGGGGAGCAAACTTCTTGGACGGGACTTTAAGGCGCAAGTTCTTAGACGATAGCCACACCAGATCCCCGACCATAAACAAGGGGTTAGCAGAACGTCTCCTATCTGCCTGAGTTTTTTGTATGCTCTGGGACGACTCTAGGTTCTTCTGAACCTGGGCCCAGACTGTGCACAGTTCCCGATGAATGACCTCTACCTCGGGATTGTTGGAACTACCAGGTGAAACGGAGGAGAACCGTGGATTAAACCCAAAATTACAGAAAAAGGGGGAGACCCCTGACGAGTTACTGACCCGGTTATTAAGGGAAAATTCGGCGAGGGGAATGAATGAGACCCAATCACATTGACAGTCAGAGATAAAACACCTTAAATATTGTTCTAGAGACTGATTAGTCCTCTCGGTTTGGCCATTAGTTTCAGGATGGAAGGCAGAGGAGAATGACAGATCAATCTCCAACTTTTTACAGAAGGCTCTCCAAAACAAAGAAACAAATTGTACCCCTGTGTCAGAAACAATATTGACAGGGACCCCATGGAGACGCAGGATGTGTTTGACAAACAAGGTAGCTAACGTCTTAGCATTGGGTAGTTTTTTGAGGGGCACAAAGTGGCACATCTTGCTGAAGCAGTCTACTACAACCCACACCACCGACTTTCCTTGAGATGGAGGCAAATCGGTGATAAAATCCATGGAGATATGGGTCCAAGGTCTCTGGGGAATGGGCAAAGAACATAGTAAGCCCGCTGGTCGGGACCTGGGAGTCTTGGACCTAGCACAAAACTCACAAGCGGCGACGTAGGCCTTAACGTCTTTAGGCAACCCAGGCCAACAATAGTTTCTGGCAATGAGGTGCTTGGTACCAAGGATGCCTGGATGACCAGATAGTGCGGAGTCATGATTTTTCCTAAGTACCCTTAGCCGGAATTGCAGGGGAACAAACAGCTTGTTCTCAGCAAGGTTCCCGGGAGCTGAACCTTGATCAGCAGCAATTTCGGAGACTAAATCAGAATCAATAGAGGAAATGATTATACCTGGAGGCAAAATACAAGCAGGATCTTCCTCCGAAGGAGGGCTGGCCATGAAGCTATGCGACAGTGCATCAGCCTTAATATTTTTAGACCCAGCCCTATAGGTAACCAAAAAATTGAATCTGGTAAAAAATATAACGCCCATCGAGCTTGTCTCGGGTTTAGCCTCCGGGCAGATTCTAGGAAAACCAGATTCTTGTGGTCAGTAAGGACTGTTAACTGGTGCCTAGCACCCTCCAGGAAGTGGCGCCACTCTTCAAATGCCCATTTAATGGCTAAGAGTTCGCAGTTGCCAATATCATAGTTACTCTCAGTGGGCGAAAACTTCCTGGAGAAGTAGGCACAGGGACGGAGATGGGTGAGGGACCTGGTACCCTGGGACAAGACAGCCCCCACTCCAACCTCGGACGCGTCAACCTCCACGATAAATGGCTCCATTTGGTTGGGCTGAACCAACACCGGGGCCGAGATAAAGCACTTCTTAAGGACCTCAAAAGCCTGGACAGCCTCAGGAGGCCAGCGGAGGAGATCAGCACCCTTGCGAGTGAGGTCCGTAAGAGGCTTAGCGATGACCGAGAAGTTAGCAATAAATCTCCTGTAATAATTAGCGAACCCCAAGAAGCACTGTAACGCCTTCAGGGAGGCAGGTTGGACCCATTCCGCCACAGCCTGGACCTTGGCGGGGTCCATGCGGAATTCATGAGGAGTGAGGATTTGACCCAAAAATGGTATCTCCTGCACCCCAAACACACATTTTTCGGTCTTCGCAAACAGTTTGTTTTCCCGAAGGACCTGGAGCACCTTCCTGACATGCTCAATGTGGGAGGACCAGTCCTTGGAAAACACAAGTATGTCATCAAGGTACACTACAAGAAATACCCCCAGGTAATCTCTTAAAATCTCATTTATGAAATTCTGGAAGACCGCGGGAGCATTACACAACCCAAAGGGCATGACGAGCTATTCGAAATGACCTTCGGGCGTGTTAAACGCAGTCTTCCACTCATCCCCCTCTTTGATGCAGATAAGGTTATACGCCTCCCGTAGATCAAACTTAGAGAACCATTGGGCCCCCTGAACCTGATTAAAGAGATCAGGAATCAAAGGAAGGGGATACTGGTTCCTTACAGTGACCTTATTCAAGTTACGGTAGTCAATGCATGGCCTAAGACCACCATCCTTCTTCCCTATGAAGAAGAAGCCAGCACCTACCGGAGAAGTAGAGGGGCGAATGTAACCCTTGGCCAGGCATTCCTGGATATACTCTCTCATGGCTTCACGTTCGGGACAAGAGAGATTAAATATCCTACCCTTAGGGAGCTTAGCTCCTGGTACCAAATCGATAGCGCAATCGTATTCTCTATGAGGAGGTAACACTTCGGAGGCCTCCTTAGAGAAAACATCAGCGAAGTCCTGAACAAACTCAGGTAGCGTGTTCACCTCCTCAGGGGGAGAAATAGAATTAACAGAAAAACATGACTTAAAGCATTCATTACCCCATTTGGTAAGATCCCCAGTATTCCAGTCAAACGTGGGATTATCCAACTGCAACCAGGGAAGGCCTAAAACCAAATCGGACGATAATCCCTGCATCAACAGTACAGAGCACTGCTCCAAATGCATGGAGCCAACAAGGAGTTCAAAAACAGGTGTATGCTGTGTAAATTAACCATTAGCAAGAGGAGTGGAGTCGATACCCACTACCGGGACAGGTTTAGGCAAATCAATCAAAGGCATAGCTAGAGACATAGCAAATTCCACAGACATGATATTAGCAGACGACCCTGAATCCACGAAGGCACTGCCGGTAGCAGACCTACCACCAAAAGAGACCTGAAAGGGAAGCAATATTTTATTACGTTTCATATTTACGGGAAATAACTGTGCGCCCAAGTGACCTCCCCGATGATCACTTAGGCGCGGAAGTTTTCCGGCTGCTTATTCTTACGCCTAGGACAGGTGTTCACTTGATGCTTGTCATCCCCACAATAGAAGCAGAGACCATTCTTCCTGCGGAACTCTCTACGTTGTTGGGGGGACACGGAGGCCCCGAGTTGCATAGGTACCTCCGAGTCTTCCGTGGAAGAACGAAGCAACGGAACCTCGGGAGGCATCATGGGGGAGTCAGAGGAGAAAAAACAAAAACGTTCCCGTTGTCGGTCCCTGAGACGTCGGTCAAGTCGTACCGCTAAAGCCATAACCTGGTCTAGGGAGTCAGAAGAGGGATAGCTAACTAGCAGGTCTTTCAGGGCGTTCGACAGACCCAACCTAAACTGGCACCTTAAGGCAGGGTCATTCCACCGAGAAGCTACGCACCACTTCCTAAAGTCAGAGCAATACTCCTCAACAGGTCTCTTACCCTGACGTAAGGTCACCAGCTGACTCTCGGCAAAGGCAGTCCTGTCAGTCTCGTCATAAATGAGTCCGAGAGCAGAAAAGAAAAAATCAACGGAGGAAAGTTCAGGGGCGTCAGGAGCCAAGGAGAAGGCCCATTCTTGGGGCCCTTCCTGGAGCCGGGACATAATTATACCCACCCGCTGGCTCTCAGAACCTGAGGAGTGGGGCTTTAAACGAAAATAGAGCCTACAACTCTCCCGAAAGGAGAACCGGTCAGGCAACTTGAGGTGGGGTTCAAGAGGTGAGGTGAGGGGCACTACCATGGTAGCATCAGGCTGGTTGACCCTCTGAGCCAGGGCCTGGACCTGTAGGGAGAGACCCTGCATTTGCTGAACCAGGGTCTCAAGGGGGTCCATAGTAGTGTGAGGGACCAGGGTAGAGTAGGTATATGGGCTTGTGATTATGTAATGCTGGGGGTAAGGAAACAGACAAGTGAGTCCTAATCTACCCGCCACTCAATCCCTGCCTACTTGCAACGACCCGCCCTAGGCGACGGGGTACAACTGGGCGACGGTCCCTACGCTCAATAAGTGCATGACAGACAAACAGACAAGGGTACACAGAAGCAAGGGAAAAGGGGCAGTTGCCCACGGCAACACCGTGAGCAACAAGAGTGGTGAACGAGCCGAGTCAAACCAGGAGTGTACGAGTTACCAAACGCAGAGCAGGAGAGTAGTGAACAAGCCGAGTCAAACCAGGAGTGTACGAGGTACCAAACGCAGAGCAGGAGAGTAGTCAGTAAGCCAGGGTCAGTATGAAGCAGGGTCAAATGGTTCAAGAAGCTGCAGCAGGGCCAGGAAACAAAACGAGAAGAATCACAAGCAAGGAGTAACAGGAAAGGCAGGTATAAATAGACAGAGGGCAGGAGCTAGCTCCATCTGGCCAGGCTGTGATAGGCTCTCCCACTCCTAAGCCTGCCATCCTGAGTGGTGGAAGATGGAGTCAGTCTCACAGACATAGAAGCAGGTGCAGACTGATTACCTATGGGCGTGGATACAGAAGCTGTGCCTGGCAGATCCTTAACACCTATTTTTATATAAGAAGAGGGTTTATTGTACAAAATAATAAAAACATTTACAAAACAATACATATATGGTATCACCCCCACACTAAAAAAATTAATGAAAGTTAACCAAAGTTCTATGTACCTGAAAACTGTACATAAATGATGAAGATGAAAACTACAAGTCATCCTGTAAAAAACAAGCCCTCATAAAGCTACATTAATGAAAAAATAAAACAGTTATGGCTCTAGGAATTTGGGAATGCAAAAACAATTTGGGGAGTGACATCAATTAATTATATATTATGAAAAATGTGTTGAATTAGTTGAATATCACATTTATTGGGAGACACAGAAGACCTTAGGTATAGGCTGCTGCCAATAGGAGGCGGACATTAATTAAAAAAGTGCTCGCTCCTCCTTCCTAAATTATATCCCTCCTACAGACACTGAGCTAACCAGTTTGTACATAAGCAGTGTAACATCTATGGCTACGGCCCGTCGTTCTGACTTACCCCTCGACGGCCGTGGCCATGGACATGTGGGTTCTCTGCTGCGTCGTCCCCCAGTGAGGCACCGGCACTCACTTCCTGGTATCGGGACTGTCTCCCGGAGGGCGTGTGCGCCCGCTCGTGCACGGTCTTAAAGGGCCAGTGCGCGCATAATTGCAGGAAGTCTGCAATCAAGCCCAGAATGCTACTGGACTATAAAAGTGGCTCTGCCCTCTTGTTCTTTGCCTGAGCGTTGTTTGTTACCCAAAGTTTGTCTTGCTAATGGTCTCCTAGTGTCTTCCAGTTTCCAAGTGTTCCCTGTTCCTGTATCCTGTTTCCCGTGCTATCCAGATCTAGTACCGTGTGAGAGCTGTTGTCGTGTTGTGCTGCATTCCACGCCTGTTCCGCTACTCCTGACGTCTACCTGCCACCTGGTCCCAGCCTAGCCTTTCTGGACTATAGACTCTGTACTATTTCTGTTTGGTCAGCTGCCGTCCCGCACCGCACCGTGACAGTACGCTCAGGACATGGACCCCGCTGGTCAATTCAAGGGAATGTCACCCTCCCAAGCCATGCAGGCGGACCTGCAGGATCTCCGAGCAAGACAGGATCAACTTCTTGTTGCAGTGGACTCCATGGCACAGCAGCTAGGGACACTAGCTGCTTCCCTTCATGCATCTATGCAAGCTCCTCAGATCGACACTCCTGCTACACCACCTGGCAGTTCCGGCTCGGATCCTCGGTTCTCGCTGCCATTACCTTCTCAGTTATATGGAGACGCAAGCACGTGCCGGGGGTTTCTGAATCAATGCTATATCCATTTTACCATGCACGCCCGAGCATTTCCATCGGACGGAACCAAGATCGCCTTCATCGAGTCTCTACTTGCCGGCAAGGCCCTGGCATGGGCAAACCCTATCTGGGAGCGTCAGGGACCCGAGACCCAAGACTTAAAGGGGTTCGTGCGGTTATTCCGGACTGTTTACGAGGAGCCAGGACGAGTCTCATTAGTAGCCATTGCTATCTTTAACCTTCGCCAGGAGGACACCTCCGTGGGCGAATACACCATGCAGTTCCGGACTCTGGCAGGAGAACTATCCTGGAGCAATGAGGTCTTGGTGGCATCCTTTTGGCATGGTCTATCACCCAAGATCAAGGACAAACTTGTTGCTCGAGATCTACCACCTGCCACCACGACCTAATTCTGCTTGACACTCGGGTGGACATAAGGCTGAGGGAGATATCTCATGAGGTTCTTCAGGGGAGACGGCTTCCTAGACTGGCGCCCAACTTCCAACAACCCCTCTTGCCTCCTTCTACTGCTTTGCCTGAGGTTCCGATTCAAGTGGATCGGCTAAAATTGTCTGTCCAGGAGAAACAGCGCAGGTGCACCTCTGGACTTTGTTTATATTGCGGCCTCGCTGGCCATGACGCGCGTCTGTGTCCTCAGAAGCCAAAACCCCCCAGCGCCTAGGTTTGGTTGGAGAGACAACCCTGGGCGCTACTGCATTTAATTGAGAACTCTCCTCCAAACTGTTCATTCCCGTAACCATCATTGCTGTCGAGAGGCCCCATCCGATCTCTGCCTACCTGGACTCTGGCTCTGCAGCCAATTTCATCTGCCAAGACCTTGTGGATCTTCTTCAGTTGCCCACTGTCCTGCTGGAAAAGCCTGAACCAGTTTTGTCTGTGACCAAGCCATTAAGACTTCAAGTGGGAGCTCTTCATTCTGAGCTCATCTCTCTGTTTGTCCTGTCCAAGGCCGTCAACCCAGTGCTGTTGGGTTTGCCTTGGCTCCGTTTGCAAGCCCCAGTACTGGATTGGAACTCTGGAGAGCTTCTCCAGTGGGGCCCCAAGTGTCTCGACCACTGTCTGGGTCATATCCAGCCACCGCAGCTTCCTCTGCTTCAGTCATTGGCAGGGTTGCCTTCTTGTTTCTCTATGTTCTCTGATGTCTTCGATAAGAAGGAAGCTGAGACTTTGCCGCCACATCGAGCATATGATTGTCTGATCGACTTGGTTGCTGAGTCGTCCCCTCCTCGCGGTAGAGTGTACCCTCTCTCCTTGCCAGAGACCCAGTCTATGTCTGCCTACATTAAAGAGAATCTGGAGAGGGGCTTCATTCGTAAACCCTCATCCCCGGCCGGAGCTGGGTTTTTCTTTGTCTAGAAGAAGGGGGGGATCCCTCCAACCCTGCATTGACTACCGAGGCCTCAACCAGATCATGGTGAAGAACAGGTACCCACTGCCTTTGATTTCTGAACTGTTGGATCGCATACGGGGGGCAATTTTTTTTCTAAACTGGACCTGCGGGGGGCCTACAATCTGATTTGGATTTGTCAAGGTGACAAGTGGAAGACTGCTTTTAATCCTCTTGATGAGCACTATGAATACCTAGTTATGCCCTTCGGCCTGTGTAACGCCCCCGCGGTGTTTCAAGAATTTGTCAATGATGTTTTTCATGATCTCCTTTATATTTGTGTTGTGGTGTATCTCAAGGACATTTTGAATCCTTAAAAAAAGCCTTCACGTCAGCCTCTATTCTTCACCACCCTGATGTATCCCTACAGTTTTCTTTAGAGGTGGACGCTTCCTCTGTTGGTGCTGGTGTACTGTTGTTCCAGAAACGTTCGAAGGGCAAGACTGTGGTATGTGGCTACTATTCCAACCTGTTTTCTTCTGCAGAGCGCAACTACTTGATTGGGGATCGGGAGTTATGGCAATCAAGCTGGCTCTGCAGGAGTGGAGACACCTACTGGAAGGAGCAGTCCATCCTATCCTGGTGTTCACGGATCACAAGAACCTGGCCTGCCTACAGACCGCCCAGCGGTTGAATCTTCGTCAAGTCAGGTGGTCATTGTTCTTTGCTCGGTTCCGGTTCGAACTACACTACCGACCTGCCGACAAGAATGGGGCCGATGCCTTGTCTAGGTCATTTGAGACAGGGGACACTGTGGAGTCCCCACAGAATATTATTGATCCTTCCTGTATCTTCTCTGTGAACCCTCTGCAGGTTAGAGACATCCCTCCGGGAAGGACTTTTGTGCGTCTGGCAGACAGAGGAAGAATCCTTCGCTGGGGTCACAGTTCCAAGCTGGCAGGTCACGCGGGTGCTCATAAGACCTAGGATCGAATCACCCGCCAGTTCTGGTGGCCGACGCTGCCCAAAGACGTCATGGACTTTGTCTCCTCATGTACTGTATGCACAGCAAATAAAGTTGCCCACTCCAGAGCAGCTGGTCTTCTCCAACCACTGCCTGTGCCCGTTGTTCCCTGGCAGTATGTTGCAATGGACTTTGTCACAGATCTCCCTCCCTCTGCGGGTTGCAGTTTGATCTGGGAGGTTTTGGATCGATTTTCTAAGATGGCTCATTTTGTTCCCTTGACTGGTCTGCCTTCTGCTGCGCGATTGGCCGACCTCTTCATTCAACACATCTTCCGTCTGCATGGCTTGCCCCTGCATATTGTCTCGGACCGAGGCGTCCAGTTCACCTCGAAGTTTTGGAGAGCATTCTACGGTCTCCTCGGTGTAAAGTTGGACTTCTCTTTGGCCTATCATCCCCAGTCCAATGGGCAAGTCGAGAGGGTTAACCAGATTATGGAGAACTATCTGCGTCACTTTGTTTCCAGACGGCATGATGACTGGGTGCAGCTGCTCCCGTGGGCAGAGTTCTCCTATAATAACCACACTAGTGAGTCCACCACCTCCAGTCCGTTCTTCATCGTCTACGCCAACATCTTCGTATACCTCTTCCTGTCTCTACTATGTCCCAAGTGCCTGCAGTTGATTCTATCTTCAGGGACTTTATGCAAATATGGCAACAGACCCGATTTTCTATCCTGCTGGCGGTGGACCGCATGAAGAGAAAGGCAGATACAAGAAGACAGGCTCCTCTTCCCTTTCTTCCAGGTACGAAGGTCTGGTTGTCTTTAAAAAATATCCGGCTGAGGGTGCCGTCCTGCAGATTTGCCCCTAGGTTCCTCGGACCCTTCTAAATCCTTGCTACAGATTAACCCGGTGTCTTACAAGCTGCGGCTGCCTCCTACCCTCAAGATCCTTAACTCCTTCCATGTCTCCTTGCTGAAGCCCATGGTCCTGAACCGCTACACCAGGACTCCTAGTTCCGTAGTGGTCCCTGGTAGCTCGTCCGGGTCTTTCGAAGTAAGGGAGATTCTGGCCACCAAGAAGGTGGGAGGAAGGACCTTTTATTTAGTGGATTGGAGGGAATTCGGTCCAGAAGAGAGGTCTTGGGAGCCAGTGGAGAACATCGATGCCCCTGTCCTTGTGAGGAAGTTTCTCTCTAGCTCTGGTCCCAAGAAGAGGGGGCGTAAGAGGGAAGATATTGTAACGTCTATGGCCACGGCCCATCGTTCTGACTTACACCTCAACGGCCGTGGCCATGGACAGGTGTGTTCTCTGCAGCGTCGTCCCCCAGTGCGGCGCTGGCATTCACTTCCTGGTATCGAGACTGTCTGCCGGAGGGCGCACGCACGTTCTTAAAGGGCCAGTGCACGCATAATTGCAGGAAGTCTGCATTCAAGCCCAGAATGCTACTGGACTATAAAACGGACTCTGCCCTCTTGTTCTTTGCCTGAGCGTTGTATGTTACCCAAAGTTTGTCTTGCTAATGCTCTCCTAGGGTCTTCCAGTTTCCAAGTGTTTCCTGTTCCTGTATCCTGTTTCCCGTGCTATCCAGATCTAGTACCCTGCTGAGCATTCCACGCCTGTTCCGCTACTCCACGCCTGACGTCTACCTGCCACCTGGTCCCAGCCTAGCCTGCCTTGCTATTGTCCGAAATGCCACAGGTACCCTTTCTAAACTATAGACTCTGTACTATACCTGCTTGGTCAGCTGCCGTCCCGCTACGTGGTACGGTCCAGTGGGTCCACACCCCGCACCGTGACAAGCAGTAGTAGAAATAGTGAAGCCTTTAAATGTGTGGGAACCAATAAATAAAAGAATGTGGTAGAAGGAGGGAGGCATGAAAGACGTCGTGCACTCGAAAAGACGGGGGCAACTCCATTCGGAAGGAGACAGGGTTAAGTACCTCAATGACCTTGTACGGCCCTATAAACCGGGGAGCAAACTTCTTGGACGGGACTTTAAGGCGCACATTTTTAGAAGATAGCCATACCAGATCCCCGACCACAAACAAGGGGTTAGCAGAACGTCTTCTATCTGCCTGAGTCTTTTGTATGCTCTGGGACGCTTCTAGGTTCTTCTGAACCTGGGCCCGGTGAAACGGAGGAGAACCGTGGATTAAACCCAAAATTACAGAAAAAGGGGGAGACCCCTGACGAGTTACTGACCCGGTTATTAAGGGAAAATTCGGCGAGGGTAATGAATGAGATCCAATCATGTTGACAGTCAGAGATAAAACACCTTAAATATTGTTCTAGAGACTGATTAGTCCTCTCCGTTTGGCCATTAGTTTCAGGATGGAAAGCCGAGGAGAAGGACAGATCAATCTCCAACTTTTTACAGAAGGCTCTCCAAAACAATGAAACAAATTGTACCCCTCTGTCAGAAACAATATTGACAGGAACCCCATGGAGACCCAGGATGTGTTTGACAAACAAGGTAGTTAACGTCTTAGCATTGGGTAGTTTCTTGAGGGGCACAAAGTGGCACATCTTACTGAAGCGGTCTACTACAACCCACACCACCGACTTGCCTTGAGATGGAGGCAAATCGGTGATAAAATCCATGGAGATATGGGTCCAAGGTCTCTGGGGAATGGGCAAAGAACATAGTAAGCCAGCTGGTCTGGACCTGGGAGTCTTTGACCTAGCACAAACCTCACAAGCGGCGACGTAGGCCTTAACGTCTTTAAGCAACCGAGGCCACCAGTAGTTTCTGGCAATGAGGTGCTTGGTACCCAGGATGCCTGGATGGCCAGATAGTGCAGAGTCATCATTTTCCCTAAGTACCCTTAGCCGGAGTTGCAGGGGAACAAACAGCTTATTCTCAGGCAGGTTCCCGGGAGCTGAACCTTGATCAGCCGCAATTTCGGAGGCTAAATCAGAATCAATAGAGGGAATGATTATACCTGGAGGCAAAATACAAGCAGGATCTTCCTCTGAAGGAGGGCTCGCCATGAAGCTACGTGACAGTGCGTCAGCCTTAATATTTTTAGACCCAGCCCTATAGGTGACCAAAAAGTTGAATCTGGTAAAAAATAACGCCCATCGAGCTTGTCTCGGGTTTAGCCTCCGGGCAGATTCTAAGAAAACCAGATACTTGTGGTCGGTAAGGCCCGTTACCTGGTGCCTAGCCCCCTCCAGGAAGTGGTGCCACTCTTCAAATGCCCATTTAATGGCTAAGAGTTTGCGGTTGCCAATATCATAGTTACTCTCAGTGGGCGAAAACTTCCTGGAGAAATAGGCACAGGGACGGAGATGGGTGAGGGACCTGGTACCCTGGGACAAGACAGCACCCACTCCCACCTCGGAGGCGTCAACCTCCACGATGAATGGCTCCATTTGGTTGGGCTGAACCAGCACTGGGGCCGAGATAAAGCACTTCTTAAGGACCTCAAAAGCCTGGACAGCCTCAGGAGGCCAGTGGAGGAGATCAGCAGCTTTGCGAGTGAGATCCGTAAGAGGCTTAGCGATGACCGAGAAGTTAGCAATAAATCTCCTGTAATAATTAGCGAATCCCAAGAAGCACTGTAAGGCCTTCAGGGAGGCAGGTTGGACCCATTCCGCCACAGCCTGGACCTTGGCGGGGTCCATGCGGAATTCATGAGGAGTGAGGATTTGACCGAAAAATTGTATCTCTTGCACCCCAAACACACATTTTTCGGTCTTAGCAAACAGTTTGTTTTCCCGAAGGACCTGGAGCACCTTCCTGACATGCTCAATGTGGGAGGACCAGTTCTTGGAAAACACAAGTATGTCATCAAGGTACACTACAAGAAATACCCCCAGGTAGTCTCTTAAAATCTCATTTATGAAATTCTGGAAGACCGCGGGAGCATTACACAACCCAAAGGGCATGACGAGGTATTCGAAATTACCTTCGGGCGTGTTAAACGCAGTCTTCCACTCATCCCACTCTTTGATGCGGATAAGGTTATAAGCCCCCCGTAGATCAAACTTAGAGAACCATTGGGCCCCCTGAACCTGATTGAAGAGATCAGGAATCAAAGGAAGGGGGTACTGGTTCCTTACAGTGACCTTATTCAAGTTCCGGTAGTCAATGCATGGCCTAAGACCACCATCCTTCTTCCCTACGAAGAAGAAGCCAGCACCTACCGGAGAAGTAGAGGGGCGAATCTAACCCTTGGCCAGGCATTCCTGGATATACTCTCTCATGGCTTCACGTTCGGGACAAGAGAGATTGAATATCCTACCCTTAGGGAGCTTAGCTCCTGGTACCAAATCGATTGCGCAATCGTATTCTCTATGAGGAGGTAACACTTCGGAGGCCTCTTTAGAGAAAACATCAGCGAAGTCCTGAACAAACTCAGGTAGAGTATTCACCTCCTCAGGGAGAGAAATAGAATTAACAGAAAACATGACGTCATGCATTCATTACCCCATTTGGTAAGATCCCCAGTATTCCAGTTAAACGTGGGACTATGCAACTGCAACCAGCGAAGGCCTAAAACCAAATCGGACGATAATCCCTGCATCACCAGTACAGAGCACTGCTCCAAATGCATGGAGCCAACAAGGAATTCAAAAACAAGGGTATGCTGTGTAAAATAACCATTAGCAAGAGGAGTGGATTCGATACCCACTACCGGGACAGGTTTAGGCAAATCAATCAATGGCATAGCTAGAGACATAGCAAATTCCACAGACATAATATTAGCAGAAGACCCTGAATCCACGAAGGCACTGCCGGTAGCAGACCTACCACCAAAAGAGACCTGAAAGGGAAGCAAGATTTTATTAGGTTTCATCTTTACGGGAAATACCTGTGCGCCCAAGTGACCTCCCCGATAATCACTTAGGCGCGGAAGTTCTTCCGGCTGCTTATTCTTATGCCCAGGACAGTTGTTCACTTGATGCTTGTCATCCCCACAGTAGAAGCAGAGACCATTCTTCCTGCGGAACTCTCTACGTTGTTGGGGGGACACGGAGGCCCCGAGTTGCATAGGTTCATCCGAGTTTTCCGTGGAAGAATGAAGCAACGGAACCTCGGGAGCCATCATGGGGGAGTCAGAGGACAAGGCACAAAAACATTCAAGTCGTCGTTCCCTGAGACGTCGGTTAAGTCATACCGCTAAAGCCATAACCTGATCTAGGGAGTCAGCAGAGGGATATCTAACTAGCAGGTCTTTCAGGGCGTTCGACAGACCCAATCTAAACTGGCACCTCAAGGCAGGGTCATTCCACCGAGAAGCTACACACCACTTCCTAAAGTCAGAACAATACTCCTCTACAGATCTCTTACCCTGACGTAAGGTCACCAGCTGACTCTCGGCAAAGGCAGTCTTGTCAGTCTCGTCATAAATGAGCCCGAGAGCAGAAAAGAAAAGATCAACGGAGGAAAGTTCAGGGGCGTCAGGAGCCAAGGAGAAGGCCCATTCTTGGGGCCCGTCCTGGAGCCGGGACATAATTATACCCACCCGCTGGCTCTCAGAACCTGAGGAGTGGGGCTTTAAGCGAAAATAGAGCCTACAACTCTCCCGAAAGGAGAAAAAAGTCTTCCGGTCCCCTGAGAACCGGTCAGGCAACTTGAGGTGGGGTTCAAGAGGTGAGGTGGGGGCACTACCAGGGAAGCATCACGCAGGTTGTCCCTCTGAACCAGGGCCTGGACCTGTAGGGAGAGGCCCTGTATCTGCTGAGCCAGGGTCTCAAGGGGGTCCATGATGTGTCAGGGACCAGGGTAGACTAGGTATATGGGCCTGTGATTATGTAATGACAGGGTAGGGAGACAGACAGGTGAGCCCTAATCTACCCGCCACTCAGTCCCTGCCTACTTGCAACGACCCGTCCTAAGCGACGGGGTACAACTGGGCGACGGTCCCTACGCTCAGTAAGTGCACGACAGACAAACAGACAAGGGTACACAGAAGCTAGGGATAAAGGGGCAGCTGCCCATGGAGACACCGTGAGCAACAAGAGTAGTGAACGAGCCGAGTCAAACCAGGAGAGTACGAGGTACAAAACGCTGAGCAGGAGAGTGGTCAGAAAGCCAATGTCAATAACAAGCAGAGGATCAGTAGTACAAGCAGCAGCAGCAAGCCAGGAAACAAGCATAGAAGAATCACAGGCAAAGGAGGAACAGGAAAGGCAGATATAAATAGACAGTGGGCGGGAGCTAGCTCCGTCTGGCCAGGCTGTGATAGGCTCTCCCACTCCTAAGCCTGCCATCCTGAGTGGTGGAAGATGGAGTCAGTCTCACAGACATAGGAGCAGGTGCAGACTGATTGTCCACGGGCGTCGACACAGAAGCTGTGTCTTGCAAATCCTTTACAATCAGGCTTGGAAATCCAAACACAGTGGCCCTTCCCAGCCTGGTAATGCTAGGCTGCTGCTGCTGTGGTCACGTCATTTAACCTCTTCACGCGCTGCGCCGCAACTGTACATCCTGCAGAGGGCTTGCTTCCCGCATCAGGACGTACAGTTGTGGAGCGGTTCCCGGCGCACACTGTCCTAACGGACAGTGTCCGGGAACCGGGAGATCAGCTGTCCCCGACAGCTGACACTCCAGTCTTGCCTGTCAGCGGACCATCGCCGCTGATTTCGGCAATTAACCCCATAAATGGGGCGAAAAACGCCTGAAAAAACGGAAGCTGAACGCCTACAAACATCTGCCGATTGAAATCAATGGGAAAAACAGCATTTAGTTCATACGGTGCGTCTTTTTATGCTGCTGTTTTAAAAAAGCTCCGTGAAAAGAAGTAGCATGTCACTTCTTGAGGCGTTTTTTGAAGCTGATTTTTCATTGAACACTATGAAAAACGCCTCAAAAAAGGCCTCAAAAGAAGCCTGAAAAGAATCCTCAAAAGAAGCTCCAAATTAAAAGAAGCTTCAATTTCAGCTTCAAAAACAGCTGAAAATCAGGAGCTGTTTTCCATTGAAAACAGCTCTGTATTTTCAGACGTTTTTTGAGTTTGTGTGTGAACATACCCTTACCAAGCAAAATCTGCACTCCAAAAGCAAAATGGCGCTCCCTCCCTTCTGAGCCCTGCAGCGTACCCAAACACCAGTTTGCGCCCACATATATGGCATCGCCATTCCCGAGAGAACCTGCTTAACGTTTTTTGAGGTATTTGTCTTCAGTGGCACAAACTGGGCACAACATATTATGCACTAAAATGGCATATCAGTGGAAAATTGCAATAGTCACACCATCCGCTGTGCATTAACCCATTTGCGCACTATGACTTAATAGCACGTTATGGTGCGAGGGGTGATGTATGGAGTGGGTTCACGTGCTGAGCCCGCTCCATACGCTGCGGGTGTCAGCTGTGTATTACAGATGACACCCAGGACTAACGGACAGGAACAGCGATCGTGCGGTTACAGAAGCCTGTAAAAATAACAATATACTGCAATACATTAGTATTGCAGTATATTGTACCAGCGATCCGATGATCGCTGGTTCAAGTCCCCTAAGGGGACTAATAAAATGTGTAAAAGAATTAAAGTTATTAGTAGTGAAAAAAGTTTAATGTTAAAAATAATTTTTCTTCTAAAGTAATGTAAAAAAATAAACAAAATTGGTATCGCTACGTCCGTAAAAGGCCGAACTATTACAATATACCATGATTTAACTGGCACGGTGAACACTGTAAAAAACGTAAATAATTTAAGCCGCTAAAATTGCTGGTTTTTTTTTCACCTTAGCTCTCGAATAAAATGTAATACAACTTTTTGATCACTTTTTATGTACCAAAAAATGGTACCAATTTAAACTACAGCTCGTCCCGCAAAAAATAAGACCTCCCACCGCTCAATCAACCGAAAAATAAAAAAGTTACGGCTCTCAGAATGTGGTGAAACAAAACAATTTTTACATTTAAAAAATAGATTTTTCTTTGTAAAAGTAGTATAATATAAAAAAAGGAAAACCCCAAAAAATGGAATCTGATTTTTTTCCTATATCAGCCCGCAAATATTTTTTTTTCAATTTCCCAGTACATTTTATGGCACTTTAAATGGTGTCAATAGAAACTAAAATTCCTCCAGCAAAAAATAAGCCCTCACACCACTCTATTGACGGAAAAAGAAAAAAGTTATGGCTCTTGGAAGGCGTGGAGTGAAAAACGAAATTAAGAAAGCAAAAAATGGATCAGTCCTGAAAGGGTTAATTCAGTTCTAATGAAAAAAATGTATGACCAGATATGGGGTATTTCTGTACTCGGGAGAAATTTCTTTACAAAAATTGGTAGTTTTTTTCTCCTTTATCCCTTGTGAAAATGGGAAAATTCAACATTTTAGTGGAAAAAAAATTGTCATATTCATTTTCGTGGCCTAATTCTAATAAATTCTGCAAAAGACCCGTGGGGTCTAAATGCTCACTATACCCCTAGAAAAATTCCTTGAGGGGTGTTTCCAAAATGGGGTAACTAGGGGGTTTTCCACTGTTTTGGTCCCTCCAGGGCGTTGCAAACGTGACATGGCACCGAAAACAAATCCAGCAAAATCCGTGCTCCAAAATCCAAATGGCGCTCCTTCCCTTCTGAGCGCTGCCATTGGTCCAATCAGCAGTTTATTACCACATAAGGGGTATTGCCGTAATCAGGAAACATTGCTTTACAAATGTTGGGGTGTATTTTCTTCATTATTCTTTGTAAATATTAAAGATTTCTATGTTTTTTCAGAAAAATAATAATTGTAATTTTTTTTTTCCAAATTCTTTTATTTTTCCGTTTTCCAAAACACAAATATAATGGTGCAGACATATGCAGCACTGACATCGGCCCACAGGTCAATATATGTAATTACAATGAGTGCAAAGAAACACAAAAACAATGTACAGCTGAAATCGATATTGATGAAGAAAACCTTTTATGCATCCTGAATCAGCAGCCATGCATAATGACCCGTGTGAGAACAGGGTAGAGATAGAGAGAAGCAAAAGAGAAGAGGGGACAGAAGGGAAAAAGGAAGGAGAGAGAACTGATCTTACACATTGGGCCTAGGAATTATGCTCAGGAGGCCATGATGGTCCAATACTCCACAGACGATTGAAATCTAATCCAATCATGCCATGTTTTGAGGAATTTAGCATGGGTCCCTCACATCAATGCCGTGAGGTCCTCCATTCACATAATCTCCTGGATCTTGCCGAACCACATGCCCACCGACGGAGGACAAGATTGTCTCCACAGCGCGGAGACGCGCGCTCTGGCTGCATTCACCAGATGGCGAACCGAGCGTCGGTACGTAGATAATGGAACATCACACAGATGAAGCAGGAAAAGGGCCGGAGAGCGCGGAAGGAGGAAATCCGTAAATTTGGAGGAGATGCGCCACACCTCAGAAATCTGTCAACTGCGGGCAATCCCAAAAGATATGTAAAAGTGTACCCACATGGTCTCCACATCTCCAACACAACAGTGAGACCGCAGGGATCATCACATGCAATCTGGAAGGCACTCTATACCATCGCGACAAGATCTTAAATACCGCTGTAAAGGATCTGCCAGGCACTACATCTGGGTATACTCCCAGGATTAATCAGTCGACACCTGAGGCCAGACCTCTGAGACTGACACCTGCTCCCACCAATCAGGGTGGCAGGCTCAGGAGTGGGAGAGCCTATCGCGGCCTGGTCAGTCAGAGTTAGCTCCGCCCCCTGTCCATTTATACCTGACGTTTTCTCTTCCTCCTTGCTTGTTATTCTTTTTGGATTCCTGGCCCCACTGCTGCCTTGCTCCAGCCTGCTTCTGCCGTGCTTCTGCCTTGCTTCAGTTCCGTTTGTCCTGCGTTGCTCTGCCCCTGGCTTGCTTCTGCTCCGTGCTCCCGTTTGTATACTCCACTACTTCCTTATCCTGACTGGCTCATTCACCGCTCCGTTTCCTCGCGGCGTTCCGTGGGCTACTGTATTCCCTTGCGTGTTCCCTGTTTGTCTCCCTTGCACTTAGACAGCGTAGGGACCGCCGCCAAGTTGTACCCCGTCGCCTAGGGCGGGTCGTTGCAAGTAGGCAGGGACAGGGCGGTGGGTAGATTAGGGCTCACTTGTTCCCTTCACCTCCTTCCTGCCATTACATAATAACAAGCCCTTACCTAGTCTACCATTTCTTCTACGCTGACGCTATCATGGACCCCCTTGAGACCCTGACCCAGCAGATGCAGGGCCTCTCCCTACAGGTCCAGGCCCTGGCTCAGAGGGTCAATCAGTCTGACGCTGCCTTTGTAGTACCCCTCACCTCACCTTTAGAACCCAACCTCAAGTTACCTGACCGGTTCTCAGGGGACCGTAAGACTTTTCTCTCCTTCCGGGAGAGTTGCAGACTTTATTTCCGCCTAAGACCTCACTCCTCAGGTTCCGAGAACCAGCGGGTGGGTATCATTATATCCCGACTCCAGGAAGGGCCCCAAGAGTGGGCCTTCTCCTTGGCTCCTGACGCCCCTGAACTTTCCTCCGTTGATCGGTTTTTCTCTGCCCTCGGTCTCATTTACGACGAGACTGACAGGACTGCCTTAGCCGAGAGTCAGCTGGTGACCTTACGTCAGGGTGGGAGACCTGTTGAGGAATACTGTTCTGATTTTAGAAAGTGGTGCGTAGCTTCTCGGTGGAACGACCCGGCCCTAAAGTGCCAGTTTAGGTTAGGATTATCTGACGCCCTGAAGGATCTGCTGGTTAGCTACCCCTCTTCTGACTCCCTAGACCAGGTTATGGCCCTAGCAGTACGACTTGACCGACGTCTCAGGGAACGTCAGCTTGAACGTTTCAATGTTTTCCCCTCTGACTGCCCTGCGATTCCCCCCGAGGTCCCGTCTCCTCGCTCTTCCACGGAGGACTCGGAGGTACCTATGCAACTCGGGGCCTCCATGTCCCCTCGACAACGTAGAGAGTTTCGCAGGAAGAATGGTCTCTGCTTCTATTGTGGGGACGACAAGCATCTACTGAACACCTGTCCCAGGCGCAAGAATAAGCAGCCGGAAAACTTCCGCGCCTAAGTGATCATCGGGGAGGTCACTTGGGCGCACAGGTATTTCCCGTTAATACTAAACGCAATAAGATTTTGCTTCCCTTTCAGGTCTCGTTTGCTGGCCGGTCTGCCACTGGCAGTGCCTTCGTGGATTCGGGCTCATCTGCTAATATCATGTCTGTGGAATTTGCTATGTCTCTAAAAATGCCTTTTATTGATTTACCTTATCCTATCCCTGTAGTAGGTATCGACTCCACTCCTCTTGCTAATGGTTATTTTACTCAGCATACTCCTGTTTTTGAACTCCGTGTTGGCTCCATGCATTTGGAGCAGTGCTCTGTACTGGTGATGCAGGGATTATCGTCCGATCTGGTATTAGGTCTTCCCTGGTTGCAGCTGCATAATCCCACGTTTGATTGGAATACTGGGGATCTCACCAAATGGGGTAGTGATTGCCTGATGTCATGTCTTTCGGTTAACTCTATTTCTCCCCGGGAGGAGGTAAACTCGCTTCCTGAGTTTGTTCAGGACTTCGCTGATGTGTTTTCTAAGGAGGCCTCCGAGGTGTTGCCCCCTCATAGAGATTACGATTGCGCCATCGATTTGGTGCCTGGTGCCAAGCTTCCTAAGGGGAGGATATTTAATCTTTCATGTCCTGAACGTAAAGCTATGAGGGAGTATATCCAAGAATGCCTGGCCAAGGGTTTCATTCGCCCCTCGACTTCTCCTGTAGGTGCTGGCTTCTTTTTCGTGGGGAAGAAGGATGGTGGTCTTAGGCCGTGCATTGATTATCGGAACTTGAATAAGGTCACAGTAAGGAACCAGTATCCCCTTCCTTTGATTCCGGATCTTTTTAATCAGGTTCAGGGGGCCCAATGGTTCTCTAAGTTCGATCTACGGGGGGCATATAACCTTATCCGCATCAAAGAGGGGGATGAGTGGAAAACTGCGTTCAACACGCCCGAAGGTCATTTCGAATACCTAGTCATGCCCTTTGGGTTGTGTAATGCCCCTGCCGTCTTCCAGAATTTTATTAATGAAATTCTGAGAGATTACCTGGGTAATTTTCTTGTAGTGTACCTTGATGACATACTGGTGTTTTCCAAGGACTGGTCCTCCCACGTGGAGCATGTCAGGAAGGTCCTCCAGGTCCTTCGGGAAAAGAATCTGTTTGCGAAGACCGAAAAATGTGTGTTTGGGGTACAGGAGATACCATTTTTAGGTCAAATCCTCACTCCTCATGAATTCCCCATGGACCCTGCCAAGGTTCAGGCTGTGGCGGAATGGGTCCAACCTGCCTCCCTGAAGGCGCTACAGTGTTTTTTGGGGTTCGCTAACTATTACAGGAGATTTATTGCCAACTTCTCGGTCGTCGCTAAGCCTCTTACGGACCTCACTCGCAAGGGTGCTGATGTCCTCCATTGGCCCCCTGAGGCCGTCCAGGCTTTTGAGACCCTCAAGAAGTGCTTTATCTCGGCCCCCGTGCTGGTTCAGCCCAACCAAAGGGAGCCATTTATTGTGGAGGTTGACGCGTCCGAGGTGGGAGTGGGGGCCGTCTTGTCCCAGGGTACCAGCTCCCTCACCCATCTCCGCCCCTGTGCTTACTTCTCTAGGAAGTTTTCACCCACGGAGTGTAACTATGATATTGGCAACCGCGAACTTTTAGCCATTAAATGGGCTTTTGAAGAGTGGCGTCACTTCTTGGAGGGGGCCAGACACCAGGTAACGGTCCTTACTGACCACAAGAATCTGGTTTTCCTAGAATCTGCCCGGAGGCTTAATCCTAGACAAGCTCGTTGGGCACTGTTCTTTACCAGATTTAATTTCTTGGTTACCTATAGGGCTGGGTCCAAAAATATTAAGGCTGATGCACTGTCACGTAGTTTCATGGCTAATCCTCCTTCTGAGAAGGATCCTGCTTGTATTTTACCCCCTGGTATAATTGTTTCTGCCACTGATTCTGACTTAGCCTCTGACATCGCGGCTGATCAAGGTTCAGCTCCCGGGAACCTCCCTGGGGACAAACTGTTTGTCCCCCTGCAATACCGGCTAAGGGTACTCAGGGAAAACCATGACTCCGCTCTATCTGGTCATCCTGGCATCTTGGGTACCAAACTCCTCATTACCAGAAACTATTGGTGGCCTGGGTTGCCTAAAGACGTTAGGGCTTACGTCGCCGCTTGTGAGGTCTGTGCTAGGTCCAAGACGACTAGGTCCCGACCTGCGGGCTTACTACGTTCCTTGCCCATTCCCCAGAGACCTTGGACCCATATCTCCATGGATTTTATCACCGATTTGCCTCCATCTCAGGGCAAGTCGGTGGTGTGGGTGGTAGTAGACCGCTTCAGCAAGATGTGCCACTTTGTGCCCCTTAAGAAACTACCTAACGCCAAGACGTTAGCTTCTTTGTTTGTGAAACACATTCTGCGTCTCCACGGGGCCCCGGTCAATATAGTTTCGGACAGAGGGGTACAATTTGTTTCCTTATTTTGGAGAGCTTTTTGTAAAAAGTTGGAGATTGATCTATCCTTCTCCTCCGCCTTCCATCCCGAAACTAATGGCCAAACGGAAAGGACTAACCAATCCCTGGAACAATATTTAAGGTGTTTCATTTCTGACTGTCAATTTGATTGGGTCTCATTCCTTCCCCTCGCCGAATTTTCCCTGAATAACCGGGTCAGTAACTCGTCAGGGGTCTCCCCGTTTTTCTGTAATTTCGGGTTTAATCCTAGGTTCTCCTCCGTTTCCCCTGGTTGTTCCAATAATCCCGAGGTAGAGGACGTTCATCGGGAACTGTGCACAGTCTGGGCCCAGGTTCAGAAGAACCTAGAGGCGTCCCAGAGCGTACAAAAGATTCAGGCTGATTGTAGACGTTCTGCTAACCCCCGGTTTGTCGTCGGGGATCTGGTGTGGTTGTCGTCGAGGAACTTGCGCCTTAAGGTCCCGTCCAGGAAGTTTGCTCCCCGATTTATTGGACCTTATAAGGTCATTGAAGTCCTCAACCCTGTATCCTTCCGTCTGGAGCTGCCCCCATCCTTTCGCATACACGACGTCTTCCATGCCTCCCTCCTGAAACGCTGCTCCCCGTCCTGGTCCCCCTCGAGGAAACCTCCTGTTCCCGTTCTCACCCCTGAGGGGGTGGAATTCGAGGTGGCCAAGATTGTGGACAGTAGGATGATCCAGGGCTCCCTCCAGTACCTGGTCCATTGGAGAGGATACGGGCCGGAGGAGAGGACTTGGGTACCTGCTCGAGATGTTCACGCTGGGGTATTGATAAGGAGGTTCCACCTTCTCTTCCCCACTAAACCGAGTACTGTAAAGGATCTGCCAGGCACTACATCTGGGTATACTCCCAGGATTAATCAGTCGACACCTGAGGCCAGACCTCTGAGACTGACACCTGCTCCCACCAATCAGGGTGGCAGGCTCAGGAGTGGGAGAGCCTATCGCGGCCTGGTCAGTCAGAGTTAGCTCCGCCCCCTGTCCATTTATACCTGACGTTTTCTCTTCCTCCTTGCTTGTTATTCTTTTTGGATTCCTGGCCCCACTGCTGCCTTGCTCCAGCCTGCTTCTGCCGTGCTTCTGCCTTGCTTCAGTTCCGTTTGTCCTGCGTTGCTCTGCCCCTGGCTTGCTTCTGCTCCGTGCTCCCGTTTGTATACTCCACTACTTCCTTATCCTGACTGGCTCATTCACCGCTCCGTTTCCTCGCGGCGTTCTGTGGGCTACTGTATTCCCTTGCGTGTTCCCTGTTTGTCTCCCTTGCACTTAGACAGCGTAGGGACCGCCGCCAAGTTGTACCCCGTCGCCTAGGGCGGGTCGTTGCAAGTAGGCAGGGACAGGGCGGTGGGTAGATTAGGGCTCACTTGTTCCCTTCACCTCCTTCCTGCCATTACAACCGCCTCCTGAAATCTGCTAGCCATGGAGGATTTATGTGTCATAGTGAATAAGCGATCCTTATGTTCCGTAGTGAATGTTAGAGCCAAGTCCCTTTCCCAGTTAAGCAAGTAGAAAGGTGTGGAAAGATTGAATGGAGAGATTAGGAGAGCGTAAAATCTGGACACACTGTGCCTGTGCAAAGGTGTTTGAAACGGGAACTATATCGTGAGTATGCCGATGGGTTAGGTAGGGACGCGAGGAAGTGTCTCAACTGCGTGACCTCCTAGGAAGTAAAGGAGATAGGGTATGACAAATACCCCAACTGTGGGCTAGTTATCCATGTCGCACCCTGTTTAAAATGGGCGACATGTCCCTTAGGCTGGGTTCACACGACCTATTTTCAGACGTAATGGAGGCGTTTTATGCCTCGAATTACTTCTGAAAAAACGGCTCCAATACGTCGGCAAACATCTGCCCATTACTTTCAATGGGCTTTACGATGTACTGTGCCGACGACCTGTCATTTTACTCGTCGCTGTCAAAAGACGGCGCGTAAAATTACAGCCTCGTCAAAAGAAGTGCAGGACACTTCTTGGGACGTAATTGGAGCCGTTTTTCATTGACTCCAATGAAGAACAGCTCCAAATTACGTCCGTAAAAGACACCCCGCAAAACGCGAGCACATGCAATTACGTCTGAAATTCAGGAGCTGTTTTCTCCTGAAAACAGCTCCGTAATTTCAGACGTAATTGCAGTTATCATGTGCACATACCCTTACCCACTCTCAACCAGTGCTGGAAGGGACCCCTTTCTTGCCCCGGTGGGAATGCAGGATTGCCCAAGATAGGAAACAAGGGGGAGTGAGACGGAGAAATCTCTTTCCGGGGAAAGAGAGGTGACGCAACCGCCAAGGTGGGCCCGATAGTCGGGTGTGTCCGCGCTGATAGGGGGACGTGTTTGGTAGGGCCTGCAATGGGACTTCAAGAAAGGTCTGTTCCATGGACACCCACTGTTTAACCTCCGTGTGTCTAAACCAGTCCAGAATTCGTGTCAGGTGGGAGGCCTGATGGTAGGAAACAAAGTCCGGGAGACCAATGCCACCATCACACTTAGCACGAAAAAGCATGGATCGGGCAATACTTGCTGGTTTCCCCACCCATATGAATTTGTGGAGTAGGGACAGCAGGTCTTGAAAGAAAGGGTGTGGGATGTGTACCGGCAGTGCCTGGAAGAGATACAAAATCCGTGGCAAAATATTCATTTTATATATAGCACATCTGCCAAACCAGGTGAAGGTGCCCGTCGTCCAGGAATCCAAATCGCTCTTTACACGTTGAAGGAGCGGAGGGTAGTTCACCGCATAAAGGCGAGACAGATCACTGGGAAGCCGGACCCCCAAATATTTAAGCGAATCTCTAGCCCATTTAAAGGAGAAGAACTCAGACAGATCATCCACCAGGGACTGTGGCAACGAGACATTGAGAGCCTCCGACTTCTGGTAGTTGATCTTGAAGTTGGACAATTTCGAGTATCTACTCAACTCCGCCATCAGGCTGGGCAAGGAGATCCTGGGTCCAGTGAGAAAAAAGAGCAGGTCATCCGCATATGCAGCGACCTTATGGGACCTTTCCCCCAAAGATACACCCGCTAGCTCTGGATTGGAGCGAATATGGCACAAAAAGGGCTCCAAACATAAAATGAAAGTTATGGGGGACAAGGGACATCCTTGCCTCGTACCATTTGAGATAGCGAGTGAGGAGAAGTGACCGTTTACCTTAACCTGGGCCGAGGGAGAGGAGTAGAGACTCGAAATCCATTGCATCATATGCGTGCCCAGTCCAACATGCAGCAAGGTAGCCAGCATAAAATTCCAGTTGACTCTGTCGAAGGCCTTCTCCGCATCCGTAGGCAGAAAGCAAGTAGGCAGAGCCGAGGCAGCAGCTTGATACATCAAGTTAGTTGCCCAAGTGGTATTATCTTGGGCTTCCCTTAGAGGCATGAAGCCCATCTGGTCGTTATGTATCACATTATGTAGTAGTGGGGTCATCCTATGGGCCAGATTCTTTGCAAACAGCTTTAGATCTACGTTTAACAAAGATATGGGGCGATAATTTTGGCACATGGATAGGTTTGAACATGAGGGACGTAGGTGCGAAAACGTGTTTTCCTAAGTGCCCGCGCCAGGGTCCTACCAGGTTTATTACTGAATTCGTAAAAGTGCCGTCTGCATTTAACTAAGGAGGCCCTAGCCTTGGAAAAACAGAGAGAACGAACCTGCACTCTCAGCTGCCCCAGCTCTGTCCCCACAACCCGGTCCTGGCAGACCTTATGGGACTGTTCCAACCTGTGTATGCGGGACAACAGATCCAGGAGGTGTGCAGTCTGCTTCTTCTTTAGTTTGGAACCAATACGAATGAAAGAACCGCGCATTACACATTTATGCGCCTCCCAAATACAAAGGGGGTCAACCCCCGGTGACGCATTTGTGGCAAAATACTCCTCGAGGTCTCTGTGAATGTCCGAGACCACCGTTGAATCCTGCAGGAGCCATTCGTTCAGGCGCCACTGCCAGGAGCGAGGGTGGACCGTTTGGAGTGAGAGGGTAAGAGTTATAGGAGCATGGTCAGAGAATGTCATATCATCTATGGAGGCAGATGTGAGGCCGGGAAGATGTGAATGGCGTAGAAAAAAATAGTCTAATCTGGAATATGAGTTGTGGGGAGCCAAAAAGAAGGTGTAGTCTTTGGTCGTGGGAAGCAGGAGCCGCCACGTATCGACTAGTTGGGGCTTATGCAACAGCCGATGTATACGACGGTGAGCTGGCCTGGATGGAGATGAGTGCCCTCGTGAGGAGTCTAGTGTGGAATCCAAGGTGACATTCAAATCCCGCCCCCAGTATTAGTGTTAGCGAGCCTACCTTTCACAAAGAGGTACCTTCCCGCTCTATCTGTGCGAGTCTCCACATGTTCCCAATGGAGAGAGCGTGAAATCAGGATGGAGACCCCCCTTAGTCTTGGAATCAGGGGACACACTATGATACCCCTCCGTATAATGGGAGTCCGTGAGTTTCGGTATGCAGTCAGCCCGGAAGTAGGTCTCCTGTAGAAATTCCACTTGCGCTTTTTTCTTCCAGAGAAGACGGAGAATGGAGGACCTCTTTTCCGGGATATTCAGACCCTGCGCATTCAGGGAGACAATGGTTATGTCAGTCATAATAGGAGATAGAGGAGAAGACAGAGGTGGGAAGGCGAAGAAAGATAGAAAGAGAAAGGCCCCTTTACAGGCATAGAAGTACCGGAGCAGCGGAATAGCACAGTCCCTCTAATAGCGGAGTAAAAACCCCTCAACCAACTCGTCATGTGTAATGTCGTCCTCAGAAGGAAAAATACCCTCCAATCTCGACACAACAACACGGAACCCTAATGGGGAACGAAGAATGGCAGCAGTGCGACAGAAACAGTTCGTCAAAAATGACAACAATAGAATAGCAATATCAAATTGAGCTCAATGAAACCCCGGACTTAACCGGTTAACTACTGTGGAGACCTCCCCTCCCCCGCTTGACTAAACAGTTGTAGATCCCACACTTGAGAAACCCCCAGACCAGCATACTGTACATAATGTCCCATTTAAGATCACATACATGCCGACCTCTGCATCTCCTGAAGAACACTGCGAAAAAAAGGAGGTAAGTGCAAATAATGTTCATACCATGGCCTGGGCTCCAGTGTTGGGTACTAGGCACACAAGAAAGATGTGGTAGATCAGTCTCTGCGCGGGGAACACCACCCTGGGGTCCGGATCTCGGCTGGCCCGACCCTGGATCGAGACGGGATTGGGTGCACAAAATCAGGATATGGACCGCCTCTGATAAAGAGTGTTGCCGGGGACTCGGTCCAATCCGGTAGCCCCACTGGGGAGGTCTCCAAAAACTGGAAGGCCTCCTCTATGTCATCCGGAGACCGGACTGCAAATGATTGCCCCTGTCTGCGGAGTATGAAGTGGAAGGGGTGGCCCCATCTGTAGGTAGCTCCTGCCACTTTGGTCACCTCCAGCAAGGGGCTGACAGTCCTGCGCATGTAGAGGGTCAGTCTGGAGACATCCGGCAGGACGTTAATCTCAGAACCATTGAAGGGAATAGCCCCCTTCTCCCAGGCTCTCCGTGCAATGTCCTCTTTTTTTTGTAGAAATGTACTCTACATATGACGTCCCGCGGGCGGTTACCATCTCTAGCCCGTGGGCCTGTCAGTCTGTGCACCCTGTCCATCTCAATGACCATATTACGTGGTCTGTCCAGGGGCTTATCAAAGATATGTGTCACCACATCATACAAGCCATCCGGAGGCACAGATTCCGATATGCCTCTGTTTCAATTTGTTCCGTCTCCCCCTGTTTTCGACATCGTCCAGATGTAAGGAAAAGTCTCGCATTTGAGTAGCTTGAGTGGCCAAGGTCTGGGAAAGGACCGAGATGTCCATGGAGGATACGGAGTTCTGGCGCTCCAATGTCTCCACCCTTGCGGTCAATGAGCGTATCTCCTGTGAGACAGCGCCAATGGCTTCGTCATTCTTCTCCAACCGGGAGAGGCGTAGGTCCAGATCGGATTTGGTGGGCAGCACACTCACCATTTCCCAAAGTTCTGCCAGGGTCTGTTCCATTGAGAGCGGGGGACTCGGAGAAGGGACTGGCTGATGTTCTCCCGACCCCGCTGACGGAGTGAGCGGCCCACTCAAAATTGCAGGCGTCCCCTGACTAAGCTGCAGCCAGTCCGGCGGGGGAGACTGCCGCGGGGCGGCAACAAAAGATGGTGCCGGGACCGTCCTGCCTGGCGGGGCCATGCGGTCCTTGCCCTGTCTTGGTACGGACTGGAGCTGGAGGGGGGGGGAGTCTTCTGCCAGGGCTGGAGCCGACCCCGGAAAGTCCTCTGTGCCCTGACCTACCTTCGGCGTCGCCATGACGGATCCGGTGACCCGGGAGCAGCTGTTGATACTCGCCGGCCCGGAGGAGCAGGAAGGCGGCGAGCGCCCTCGTGGCGGCGGGGTCCGGCTGCGGCCTGAAGGAGGAATGGAGCAGCGCCGCGGCGAGGATCCATCCTGCGTGGAGCTCAGATACCTGCCGATTACGACCTCTCCCCTTAGTCATTGTGTGCTGAGGTCAGGTAAGTGAGCCCTTTCGGGCGATTTTCTGTGCGGTGAGACCAGAGCTCCAGAGAAGTGCGTCCTCACACCGCCATGCCAAAGCCACGCCCCCCAGATTTTCATTTTTACAGACAATATATTTAGTGAAAAACCTGTGTGGTCAAAATGCTAACTATACCCCTAGATAAATTCCTTGAGGGGTGTAGTTTCGAAATGAGGTCACTTTTGGGGTGTTTCCACTGTTTTGGCACCACAAGACCTCTTCAAACCTGACAACGTGCCTAAAATATATTCTAAAAAAAAAGGCCAAAAATCCACTGGGTGCTCCTTTGCTTCTGAGCCCTGTGTTTCAGTCCATTAGTGCACTAGTTCCACGTGTGGGATATTTCTAAAAACTGCAAAATCTGGACAATAAAATATTGAGTTGCATTTCTCGGGTAAAACCTTCTGTGTTACAAAAAATAATGTATTAGAAATTAATTTCGGCAAAAAAAAAATAATTTGTAAATTTCACCACTACTTTGCTTTAATTCCTGTGAAACGCCTAAAGGGTTAAAACACTTTGTAAATGCTGAGTCGAATACCTTGAGGGATGCAGTTTTCAAAGTGACTTCTGGGGATTTTCTAATACATAAGGACCTCAAAGCCACTTCAGAACTGAACTGGTCACTGAAAAAATGGCCTTTTGAAATTTTCTTTAAAATATGAGAAATTGCTGCTAAAGTTCTGAGCCTTGTAACGTAGAAAATAAAAGGTCTTTCAAAAAACTATGCAAATATAAAGTAGACATATGGGAAATGTTAACTAGTAACTATTTTGTGTGGTATTACAATCTGTTTTACAAGCAGATACGTTTAAATTTAGAAAAATTCTAATTTTTGCAAATTTTCTCTACATTTTGGTGTTTTTCAGAAATAAATACCAAAATTATCCACCAAATTTTTTCACTAACATCAAGTACAACATGTCATGAGAAGACAATCTCAGAATTACTTTGATAGGTAAAAGCATTCCGATGTTATTACCACATAAAGTAACACATGTCCGATTTTAAAAAATCGGCTGTGCCTTGAAGGCCAAAACAGGCTGGGTCCTGAAGGGGTTAAAAAAAAATATATAATAATTTATAACCAACCAAATACCACATAGCAGCAGCAGGCTAGCATTACCAGAGTGGGAAAGGCCACTGTTTTTGGGCTTTCCCTGCCTAATAATACCAGCCTGCGGTCGCGCCAGTGCCCCTCCATCACTACAGATGGTCGGGTACTGGATCTTACCGGCTCTTGCCGGTACCCCTGGTGGCGATGGGTACCGGGGTAATAATGGGGGCTAGTGTTAGCCTCTTCATGTCTAACATTAAGCCCCGCCGTAGTAATGGACGTTGTCAATCATCCAGCAGCCATTACTAAGGCGGTAGTAATAAAGTTTAGAAAAATACAAAGACATAGAAAAAATATTTTCTTGAAATAAAATCCAACACAACCTTCATTAACCATTTTATTAATAATAAAACGCCATTATCTAAGTAGTCCTCGAATCCGAAGTAGTCCAACAACCGAACTTGAAAAAAAAACACAAACACACAAAAATAATTAGTAACACATAAAAAAGCAAAACAATTCTTATACTTACCTTTCCTGGGTTCAGCACTGGAGTCGCAATATCAGCGAGCTGGGCCCTATATCTAATCCTATCATGTGTGATACTGTCTGCTGAGCCAATGTATCTAATCCTATGCATAGCTATAAGTTCGTAGTGCTTTAGATATGATGTTTCCTATATACACATATATATATATATATACACACGCACACTTTTTTTTTTGGGGGGGTATATGTATTGGGGCTATTTCCCCTGAAGTTCCAAAACCTTAGTTACGCCCCTGGCTGCTAGTGCTGCATGGTTGGGTCACTTCGGAGACCCAGCGATGCAGTTGAGAGCTGCGGGCCGTCGGCCATGAGAAGTTTGGGGGGAGCCAAGAACCTTTGCATCAGGGCCCATAAGCCTTTGCTACGCCCCTGGTTGGATTGCTTGTATGATATACTGCAATACTAATGTATTGCAGTATATTGTGATACTGACAATCTCCTTCGAAGCCCTGCCAGAGGCAGAACTTCATAGGAGTACAAAGATGGCAGACCTGGGGGCCTTTATTATGCCCCCAGACTGCCATAACAACCATTGTAAAAGGCCAATCGCTCCACAGGGGGGCGCGATGGCATGTTTGAGGGGGCGCCCCCCTGATTCTAACAATTTAAATGCCACGGCATTTAAGGTGTTAAATGGGTGGAATCAAAGTGAACTTTGAGGGTATGTGCACACGGTAGCAGGCTTTTACGTCAGAAATGACAGACTGTTTTCAGGAGAAAACAGCTGCCTCGTTTCAGCCGTAATTGCTCCTCCTCGCATTTTGCGAGGCTTCTCTGAAAGCCGTAAATTTTGAGCTGTGCTTCATTGAGTTCAATGAAGAACGGCTCAAATTACGTCTGAAAGAAGTGTCCTGCACTTCTTTTGACGAGGCTGTATTTTTACGCGTCGTCGTTTGACAGCTGTAAAATGACAGGTTGTCTGCACAGTACGTCGGCAAACCCATTCAAATGAATGGGCAGATGTTTGTCGACGTATTGTAGCCTTATTTTCAGACGTAAAACGAGGCATAATACGCCTCGTTTACGCCTGAAAATAGGTCGTGTGAACCCAGCCTTATTCCGCCCGCTAAAATAAGGTGTTGGCTGTGTAACACAGCCATCACCTGCCGAGTATGGAGCGCACACAGTTCGTTAGCGAGCTGCACACTTACCTTGGCGACAGCAACCTGAGGGTATGTTCACACGGCCAAATTTCAGACGTATACGAGGCGTATTATGCCTCGTTTTACGTCTGAAAATATGGCTACAATACGTCGGCAAACATCTGCCCATTCATTTGAATGGGTTTGCCGACGTATTGTGCAGACGACCTGTTATTTACGAGTCGTCGTTTGACAGCTGTCAAACTACGACGCGTAAAATTACTGCCTCGGCAAAGAAGTGCAGGGCACTTCTTTGCCACGTAATTTGAGCCGTTCTTCATTGAAATCAATGAAGCACGGCTCAAGGTTTACGAGCGTCTCAGACGCCTCGTAAATTACGAGGAGGAGCTTTTACGTGTGAAACGAGGCAGCTGTTAACAGTCTGTCTTTTCACACGTAACTGCCTCTCAGCGTGTGAACATACCCTCATAGTATGTGGCATGTTGCCAAGGGGTTAACATGTAGAAATATATGTGTCGTCAATACAAAGAACTAGCACATAATGGACTCTACAAAGGACATGGGGATAGTCATTGCGTGTGGAAGAAAGACGTTTCAGACATCAATATAGAAAAGGGTTCTTTACAGTTAGGGTATGTTCACACATTTTCAGCCGTTTTTCGGCCTGTAAAAATGTGGGGGCTGAATGCCTCCAAACATCTGCCCATTAATTTCAATGGGAAAAACGGCGTTCCGTTCCCACGAGGCAATTTTTACGCGGCCGTTTTTCAAAACGACCTCGTAAAAAAACGCCTCGTAAAAAGAAGTTCATGTCACTTCTTGAGACGTTTTTGGAGCCGTTTTCCATTGACTCAATAGAAAAACAGCTCCAAAAACGGCCATAATAAACGCGGCAAAAAACGCCTGAAAATCAGAGGCTGTTTTCCCTTGAAAACAGCTCTATATTTTCAGCTGTTTTTCGGTAAGTGTGTGAACATACCCTTAGGGTATGTTCACACGGCCTATTTACGGACGTAATTCGGGCGTTTTGGCCCCGAATTACGTCTGAAAATAGCGCCTCAATAGCGCTGACAAACATCTGCCCATTGAAAGCAATGGGCAGACGTTTGTCTGTTCACACGAGGCGTATATTTACGCGCCGCTGTCAAATGACGGCGCGTAACTAGACGCCCGCGTCAAAGAAGTGACCTGTCACTTCTTTGGCCGTAATTGGAGCCGCTATTCATTGACTCCAATGAATAGCAGCGCTAATTACGGCCGTAATTGACGCGGCGTTCAAGCGCCTGCACATGCCGGTACGGCTGAAATTACGGGGATGTTTTCAGGCTGAAACATCCCCGTAATTTCAGCCGTTACGGACCCCCGCCGTGTGAACATACCCTTAGAGTGGACAAACTATGAAATACCCTACCTGAAGAGGTAGTAATGGTAAATAATATGTCAGCATTTAACCCCTTCCCGACATTTGCCGTACATGTACGTCATGGAAAGCATTGACTTCCCGCATCTTGCCGTACATGTACGCCGAATGTTTGGGACCGGCTCAGAAGCTGAGCCGGTGCCATCATCACCGGATCTCAGCTGTATCTTACAGCTGACATCCGGCTGTAACGGCGGGGACCGAAATTAGCTTCGATCCCCGCCATTAACCCCTTAAGTGCAGCGCTCAAACGCGATCGCTGCACTTAAGGTGATTGCAGCTCATCGGAACCCCAGTAATGAAATTGCCGGGGTTCCGGTGGCTGCAATGGCAACCGGAGGCCTAATACTGGCCTCCCGGTCTGCCTAGCACCGAAGCCGGTCAAGATCCGCCCGGCGGCGGAGCCTGATCGGCTTCCGTAGCTGCCGGCAAGATGGCGCCGGGTCAGGAGCTGATCCGGCGTCATCAGCGGTGGAAGTCAGCTGTACTGTACAGCTGACATCCACCTGTAACGGCAGGAACCGGAACTAGCTCCGATCCCTGCCATTAACCCCTTCGATGCAGCAATCGAAAGCGATTGCTGCATCGTAGCGGTTACTAGCAGATCGCCAGCCCTGACAGGCAATCAGGACTGGCGACTGCTGTTATGGCAACAGGAGACACAATGGTCGCCTGCTCTGCCATTACGGAAGCCGATTTAGGCCCCCGCCAGGAGGCGAAGCCTAATCGGCTTGCTGTCAGTGAATGACTGACAGATCTAATACATTGCACTACATAGGTAGTGCAATGTATTAGAAAAAAAAAATCTGACCATTGGACCTTCAAGTCCCCTAGTGGGACTTGAGAAAAAGTGTAAAAAAAGTATAAAAAAGTGTAAAAAAAAGTGCAAATAATAAAAGTTTGAAAACAATAAAAGTTTCAAGTAATCAAATAAAACACAATTCCCCTTTTACTCTTATCAAGTCCTTTATTATTGAAAAATAATAATAAACCATATGTATTTGGTATCGCCGCGACCGTAACGACCTGAGGTATCAAAATATTATATTATTTATTGCACGCGGTGAACAACGTTACCAGAGTTTGTTTTTTAGTCACTTTGCCCTTCAAATGTTAGAATAAAAAGTGATCAAAAAGTCACACGTATCCAAAAATGGTACCTATAAAAACTATAGCTCGTCCCGCAAAAAACAAGCCCTCATACACCTCCGTCGACAAAAAAATTAAAAAGTTATGGTTCTCACAACTTGGCGACAGAAAAAATACATTCTTTTTACAAAAGTAATTTTATTGTGCAAAAAGTTGTAAAACATAAAAAAGTGCTATAAATTAGGTATCGCCGGAATCGTACTGACCCGCAGAATAAAGTTAACATGTAGTTTATAATGCATGGTGAACGCTGTATAAAAAAAAACGAAAAAAGCTGTGCCAGAATTGCGTTTTTTTGTTTACCTGGCATCCCAAAAAATAGGATAAAAGGTGATCAAAAAGTTGCATGTACCCCAAAATGGTACCAATAATAACTACAGCTCGTCCCACAACAAACCAGCCCTCATACCGCTACGTCTATGAAAAATAAAATCAGTTATGGCTCCAATAAGTCAGGAAATAAAAAAATATGCAGTTGTGCCCGAGGGGAACATTTCTTCTGTTTGAAGAGGCGATTTATCAAGGACCTAAAATTAGGGAACCAGGAAAGGGAGGGCCCAAACATATCCGCTGGAAGCGACGGTGCCCGTATTATACCAGGACAACACTTCCTAGGAAAATTCCCCAAACTACAAAGGCGCGGAGTGTGGACCAAAAGGGGCATAAGAAAGGACGCCATATATCAGTGCGACACTGGCCTGTGCAGAAAGGATTGCTTAACAGCGTAACACACATCTATGGATTATTTTATTGTTTTTTTTTACCCCATTATTATACCACCTGACTATGCCCCTTATATACTCCGCCCGGCTTACATATGCCCCACATTATAAACGGAAACACCAGTAAGACTTCAAACAAAACTACTACCAAGCAAAATCCACGCTCCAAAAGCCAAATGGCATTTCCTCCCATCTGAACCCTACAGCGTGCCCAAACAGCAGTTTCCTTCCACATATATGGCACCGTCATACCCGGGAGAACCCTTTTAGCAATTTTTGGGGTGTGTGTTTCCAGTGGCATAAGCTGGGCACGACATATTTGCCACTGAATGGCATATCTAGGGAAAAATATAAATTTTTAATTTGCACCATCCACAGCGCATTCATTTATGGAAAAGACATGTGGGGTGAAAATGCTCACTACACCCCTTAATAAATGCCTTGAGGGGTGCAGTTTCCATAATGGGGTCACTTCCCAGGGGTTTCTTTTTATTATTTCACATCTGAGCCTCTGCAGTTGTGAACCAATACTTTGTAAATCGCCAAATTAGGCCTCAATTTTACATGGTACGCTTTCACTCCTGAGCCTGGTCGACTGTCCAGGCAAGAGATTAGGGCCACATGTAGGGTGTTTCTAAAACCAGGAAACCCAGCATAATAATTAGAGAGCTGTCTTGTTATGGTGGCACAAGCCGGGCACCACATATTGTCCACATATCTGTGGAAAAAATCCCATTTTCACTCTGCAACATCGAGTTCACACTAATTTCTACAAAACACCTGCAGGGTTAACATGCTCACTACACCCCTAGGTAAATGCATTGTGGGGTGTAGTTTCCAAAATTGGGTCACTTCTGGGGGGTTTCCACTGTTTTGGGCCCACAGGCGCCCAGAAACCAATCCAGCAACATCTACACTCCAAATGGCGGTCCTTCCCTTCTGAGCCCTGCCGTGTGCCCAAACAGCAGTTTATGACCACATATGGGGTATTGCCGTACTCGGTAGAAATTGCTTTACAAATGTTGTGTTCTTTTTTTTCCTTTTTTTGTTGCGAAAATTAAAAAATTTGCGCTAAAGCTACGTCTTATTGAAGAAAAAGGATTGTTTTTATTTTCACTGCCCAATTCTAATAAATTCTATGAAACATCTGTGGGGTCAAAATGCTCACTACGCCCCTAGATGAATTCCTCAAGAGGTGTAGTTTCCTAAATGGTGTCACTTTTTGGGCGTTTTCATTGTTTTTTCCCCTCAGGGGCTTTGCAAATGTGACATGGCCGCCGCAAACCATTCCTGCTCAATGTGATCTCCAAAAGCCAAATAGCGCTCTTTCCCTTCTAAGCCAAGCCGTGTCTCCAAACAGCTGTTTATTACCACATGTGGGGCATTGTTTTACTCGGGAGAAATTGCTTTACAAATTTTGTGGCGCTTTTTCTCCTTCAGTCCTTGTGGAAATTAGTAAAAATAAGCTAAACCTACATTTTCTTTGAAAAAATGTTGATTTTTATTTTCAGGGCCTAATTCCAATAATTTCTGCAAAAAACCTGTGGGGTCAAATCGCTCACTATACCCCTAGATAATTTCCTCAATGGGTGTAGTCTCCAAAATGGGGTCACTTGTGGGGGGTTTCCACTGTTTTGTCTCCTCAGGGACTTCGTAAATGTGACATGACCTCCGCAAACCATTCCTGCTAAACTTGAGCTCCAAAAGCCAAATAGCGCTCTTTTCCTTCTCAGCCCTGCCGTGTCTCCAAACAACCGTTTATTACCACATGTGGGGTATTGTTTTACTCGGGAGAGATTGGTTTACAAATTTTACGGTGCTTTTTCTCCTTCAGTCCTTGTGGAAATGAGAAAAAATTAGCTAAACCTACATTTTCTTTGAAAAAATTTAGATTGTCATTTTCAGGGCCTATTTCCAATAATTTATGCAAAAAACCTGTTGGGTCAAAACGCTCACTATACCCCTAGATAATTTCCTCAATGGGTGTAGTTTCCAAAATGGGGTCACTTGTGGGGGTTTCCACTGTTTTGTCCCCTCAGGGGCTTTGTAAATGTGACATGGCCTCCGCAAACCATTCCTGCTAAACTTGAGCTCCAAAAGGCAAATAGCGCTCTTTCCCTTCTCAGCCCTGCCGTGTCTCCAAACAACCGTTTATTACCACATGTGGGGTATTGTTTTACTCGGGAGAAATAGCTTTACAAATTTTACGGTGCTTTTTCTCCTTTGGTCCTTGTGGAAATGAGAAAAAAAATCACTAAACCTACATTTTCTTTGAAGAAATGTTGATTTTAATTTTCACGGCCTACTTCCAATAATTTCTGTAAAAAACCTGTGCGGTCAAAATGCTCACTGTACCCCTAGATAATTTCCTTGAGGTGTGTAGTTTCCCAGATGGGGTCACTTTTGGGGGATTTTGACTGTTTTGGCACCGCAAGAGCCCTTCAAACCTGACATGATGCCTAAAATTTATTCTAACAAAAATAAGGCCCCAAAATCCACTAGGTGCTCCTTTGCTTCTGAGGCCGGTGCTTCAGTCCAGTAGCACGGTACGGCCACATGTGGGATATTTCCTAAAACTGCAGAAACTGGGCAACAAATATTGAGTTGCATTTCTCTGGTAAAACCTTCTGTGTTATAAAAAAAATTGTACTAAAAATTTATTTCTGCAAAAAAATATGAAATTTGTAAATTTCACCTCTACTTTGCTTTAATTCCTGTGACATGTGTAAAGGGTTAAGACATTTTCTAAATGCTGTTTTGAATACTTTGAGGGGTGAAGTTTTTAAAATGGGGTGACTTTTTGGGGGTTTCTAATATATAAGGCCCTCAAAGCCACTTCACAACTGAACTGGCCCCTGTAAAAATGGCCTTTTGAAATTTTCATGAAAATGTGAGAAATTGCTGCTAAAGTTCTAAGCCTTGTAACATCCTAGAAAAATAAAAGGATGTTCAAAAAACGATGCCAATCTAAAGTAGACATATGGGGGATGTTAATTAGCAACAATTTTGTGTGGTATAACTGCCTGTCTTACAAGCAGATACATTTAAATTGAGAAAAATGCTAATTTTTGCAATTTTTCGCTAAATTTTGGTGTTTTTCACAATTAAATACTGAACATATCGAGCAAATTTTGCCAGTAACTTAAAGTCCAATGTGTCACGAGAAAACAATCTCAGAATCGCTTGGATAGGTGAAAGCATTCCGGAGTTATTACCACATAAAGTGACACATGTCAGATTTGAAAAATGAGGCTCGGTCAGGAAGGTCAAAAGTGGCTAAAGAGGGAAGGGGTTAAAAAAGGGCTAGATGATTATTTATTGACAAATGGCATTGAGGGTTATAATTAGGGCTGGACGAATAATCAAATAAAATTGATTAATTCGCCATTTCAAGTCAGCACTATTCTGGATTTGCCCAGAATCGTGAAATTGTTAGGGCATGTTCACACGCGTAACAAAATACGGCTGAAAATATGGAGCTGTTTTCAAGTGAAACCAGCCCCTGATTTTCAGCCGTTTTTTAAGCAACTAGCGTTTTTGTGGCGTTTTTTTACAGCTGCTTTTGGAGCCGTTTTTCTACTGAGTCAATGAAAAACGGCTCCAAAAACGGCTCAAGAATTGACATGCACTTCTTTTTACGTGCTGTTATTTGAAAATGAGGCGTAAAATAACGCCCTGTCGGAACAGAACGCCGTATTTCCCATTGGAATCAATGGGCAGATGTTTGTAGGCATTCTGCTGTAATGTCCATGGCTGCGGGCTGTCAGCTCCAACCTCCCATTGACAGCCGCACCACGAGTTGGCAAGCGCTGACCCCAGCCTCCTCCTCAGGAAACGCCAGCGCTCGCATTCCACTCACCTCTGCCGGATCCCGTAGGGTGCGCACCGGACCTCATGGACGACCTTTGACCCGTGAGTACCCTGGACTATAAGAGGGGTCCAGCCCCCTAGTTCTATGCCTGAGCAGCTTTGTGTATCCCTTAGTCTGTCTATGCAAATTGGTCCCATAGTGTTTCCTGCTCCCAGTGTTTCCTGTTCCTGTATCCCGATCTAGTGCTGTGCTTGCTATAATCGTGCTTTGCTGGATACCATGCTTGGCTGCCTACCCACGCCTGTCGTCCACCCGCTGCCTAGTTCCTGTCAAGCTACTGTCCGTGCTGCCACAGGTACCCTATATACCATAGACTGTGACCTGCGCCCTGTTGGCCAGCTGCCTTACCGCCAAGGCGGTACGGCCCAGTGGGTCCCCAGACCCTTTCGTGACAGTACGCTCAGGCCATGGACCCCGCTGGCTGGTTCAAAACTATGACGACGACGCAAGAGATGCGAGCGGATATGCTGGACCTCCGGTCCCGACAGGACCAACTCCTCCAGGCGATAAACATTCTTGCACGTCGGCAGGAGGCACAAGCTGCTGTTCCTCCTACTACACCTCCTGGCAATATTGTTCCTCCTACTACACCTCCTGGCAATGTGGATCCTCAGTCTACACCTCTTGGCAGTATTGACCGACGTGTTTCTTTGCCCCTTCCTGACCGCTATGATGGAGAAGCAAGTACCTGTTGCGGTTTTCTTAATCAATGCCAGATCTACTTCAGCTTGTACGCTAGGACTTTTTCGTCTGATGGTGCCAGGGTCGCTTTCATCATTTCTCTCCTCACCGGCAAGGCTCTTGCATGGGCGAACCCTGTCTGAGAGAGACAAGGACCAGAGACCCGTGAGTTCCCTGCCTTCCTTCGGACATTTCGCATGGTGTTTGAGGAGCCTGGCCGGGTCTCATCTGCAGCAGCTTCTTTGATTGACCTGCGCCAAGGAGACACCTCCGTGAATGAGTATGCCATCCACTTCCGCACCCTGGCGGGAGAGCTCGCATGGAGCTCTGGTGGCTGCATTCTGGCATGGACTATCTTCCAGAATTAAAGACGAACTTGCCGCCCGGGATCTGCCGTCTACTCAGGATGACCTCATCCTTCACTCTACCTGGATTGATATGCGGATCCGTGAACGCCTCCAAGAGGTTCAACGGGAGAGAGCCCTTCCTAGTCTGGCCCCTACGTTGCAGCAACCCCTGCTGTCCTCAGATGCCGATCCTCCTGAAAAGTCGGTAATAACGGATCATTATAAGTTGTCTGCCCAAGAGAGACAACGCAGACGCACATCTGGACTCTGTCTTTATTGCGGCCTCGATGGCCATCTGGTGTGCCTTTGCCCCCAAAAATCCGAAAGCCTAGGGTTTCTTGGGGAGACGACCTTAGGTAAAGGTGGACTTCCGTCTAAATTTTCCATACCCGTGACTATAGTGTCCGGCGAGAGAACACATCAGGTCTCTGCATATCTGGACTCTGGTTCCGATGCTAATTTTATCCGCAGAGATCTGGTGGACCTTCTGCAGTTGCCCACCACCCTCCTGGAGAGCCCGTTGACAGTTGCTTCAGTGAATAGACTACCCCTGCCAGACCCAGTTATAGATGTGACCAAGCCGCTGAGGCTCCAAGTGGGAGCTCTTCACTCCGAACTCCTGTCGTTCTATGTCCTGCCCAAAGCTGTAAACCCTGTGTTGCTGGGCCTGCCTTGGCTCTGACTGCATGCCCCAGTTCTGGACTGGAATTCTGGAGAGGTTCTTCAGTGGGGCCCTGAGTGTCAAGGTTGATGCCTGGTGAGGATTCGTTCGGCTCAGCCTTCGCTACCTCGGTCATTGGCAGGATTGCCGGGTCATTATGCTGCCTTTTCGGATGTCTTCAGCATGAGGGAGGCGGAGACTTTGCCTCCACATCGGGCGTATGACTGTCCTATTGAACTGATACCCCGTGGTAGGGTATATCCCCTCTCCTTGCCAGAGACTCTCTCCATGTCCGCCTATGTGAAGGAAAACCTAGAAATGGGCTTCATACAAAAGTCTTCCTCCCCGGCAGGAGCCGGGATCTTCTTCGTCTAAAAGAAAGATGGCTCTCTTCGCCCTTGCATCGACCTCCATGGTCTTAACCAGCTCACGGTGAAGAATAAATACCCATTGCCACTGATCTCCGAACTGTTCGATCGAATACGTGGTGCAAAATTTTTTTCTAAACTAGACCTGCAAGGAGCTTACAATCTAATCCGGATTCGTCAGGGCGATGAATGGAAGACTGCATTTAACACCCGTGATGGACAATATGAGTATCTAGTAATGCCCTTCGGCCTGTGTAATGCTCCCATGGTCTTCCAGGAGTTTGTGAATGACATTTTCTCCTCTATGTTTGTGTTGTACTCTACCTTGATGACATCTTGATTTTCTCCCAAGATCCTGTGACGCACCAGAGACATGTCCATCAGGTTCTGCTACGGTTAAGGGAGAATCGTCTGTACGCCAAGTTGGAGAAGTGCGTATTTGACAAGGATGCTCTACCCTTCCTGGGCTATATCGTCTCGAATAAAGGCCTCGTCCTCAAGGCTTGAGGGCCATACAGCGCTTTCTGGGATTTGCTAACTTTTACAGGCAGTTTATTCCGCACTTCTCCTCACTAACTTCTCCCATCTCTAACCTTCCTAAGAAGGGTATGAACGCCAAAGTGTGGACTCCGGAGGCAGAGTCCGCATTCAATAGCCTGAAGAGTGCCTTCACATCAGCCAGGATCCTCCATCATCCAGACGTTTCCCTACAGTTCTCGTTGGAGGTGGACGCATCCTCTGTCGGTGCTGGTGCACTCCTGTTCCAGAGAGGTCCCAAGGGCAAGTCAAGGATATGTGGATACTTCTCTAAGCTCTTCTCTTCCTCAGAACGCAACTAATCGATTGTGGATCGGGAGTTACTGGCCATCAAATTGGCTCTGGAGCTGTGGAGACATCTACTAGAGGGCGCAGCTCACCCGATCTTGATTTTTATGGACCACAAGAATCTGATCTACCTCCAGACGGCCCAACGGCTGAACCCTCGTCAGGCCAGGTGGTCACTGTTCTTTACAAGGTTTCTGTTTGAGCTTCATTATCGCCCAGCCGACAAGAATGTGAGGGCCGATGCCTTGTCCAGGTCTTTTGAGACAGAAGACACCATTGAGAATCCACAGAATATTATCGATCCATCCTGTATTGTCTCGGTCAATCCCCTGCAGATTGGGGGCATTCCTCCTGGGAGAACTTTTGTGCACCTGGCTGATCGTGGAAGAATCCTCCACTAAGGGACACTCCTCTAGACTGGCAGGTCACGCGGGATTACGTAAGACCCGGGATTTGATTGCTCGACATTTCTGGTGGCCCACTCTGCCCAAAGATATTGTGGACTTTGTTTCTTCCTGTGCTGTATGTGCAGCCAACAAGGCTACCCACTCCAGACCTGCTCCAGCTATTGCCTGTGCCCAATGCTCCCTGGCAGCATATAGCGATGGACTTTATCACGGACCTGCCTCTCGCTGCTGGATGCAGTACTGTCTAGGTAGTGGTGGACCGATTTTCGAAGATGGCCCACTTCGTTCTTCTGACCGGTCTTCCTTCCGCTCCTCAGTTGGCCAAATTATTTATTCAACACATCTTCCGCCTGCACGGCTTGCCACAGCATATTGTGTCTGATCGGGGGGTTCAGTTTATCTCAAAGTTCTGGAGGGCCCTCTGCGGAATTCTTGGCATGAAGTTGGACTTTTCTTCTGCCTACCATCCTCAGTCTAATGGTCAGGTCGAGAGGATCAACCAGATTTTGGAGAACCACCTACGCCACTTCATCTCCAAGCAGCATGATGACTGGGTGCAGCTGCTCCCATGGGCGTAGGTCTCCTACAACAATCACACCAGTGAGTCTACTAGGAATACTCCGTTCTGCATTGGCCATCATCCACGAATTCCTCTTCCGGTGCCTGATACTTCCGAGGTACCTGCAGCTGACTCCACGTTTATAGACTTTTTGCAGATCTGGCAGCAGACTCGATCCTCCATCCTAATGGCAGTGGACCGCATGAAACGGAAGGCCGACACAAGGAGAAGAGAGCCCCCTCGGTTTCTTCCTGGCACTAAGGTCTAGCTGTCGTCTAGGAATATCCGACTGAGGGTGCCATCATGTAAATTTGCCCCCAGGTTCCTCGGACCTTTCGAGGTTCTGCAACGGATCAACCCTGTCGCCTACAAGCTTCGGCTGCCTCCTACCCTCAGGATTCCCAACTCCTTCCACGTCTCCCTCATGAAACCTGTGATCCTAAACCGCTATTCCAAGACTCCCAGCCCTGCGGTTGCCCCCAGTGGCTCCTCGGACATCTTTGAGGTCAAGGAAATCTTGGACACCAAGAGAGTGAGAGGAAAGACTTTTTATTTGGTGGATTGGAGGGGGTTTGGTCCCGAAGAGAGGTCCTGGGAGCCAGAGGATAACCTCAATGCCCCTACTCTTCTGAAGAAGTTTCTCTCTCGCTCTGGTCCCAAGAAGAGGGGGCGTAAGATGGGGGATACTATAATGTCCGTGGCTGCGGGCTGTCAGCTCCAACCTCCCGCTGACAGCCGCAGCCACGAGTCGGCAAGCGCTGGCCCCAGCCTCCTCCTCAGGAAACGCCATCACTCGCATCCACTCACCTCTGCCAGATCCCGTAGGGTACCCTGGACTATAAGAGGGGTCCAGCCCCCTAGTTCTATGCCTGAGCGTTGTTGTATATCCCTTAGTCTGTCTATGCAAATTGGTCCCCTAGTGTTTCCTGCTCCCAGTGTTTCCTGTTCCTGTTCCTGTATCCCGATCTAGTGCTGTGCTTGCTATAATCGTGCTGTGCTGGATACCACGCTTGACTGCCTATCCACGCCTGTCGTCCACCCGCTGCATAGTTCCTGTCAAGCTACTGTCCGTGCTGACACAGGTACCCTATATACCATAGACTGTGACCTGCGCCCTGTTGGCCAGCTGCCTTACCGCCAAGGCGGTACGGCCCAGTGGGTCCACAGACCCTTCGTGACATCTGCTTTTGATTTTTTAGCCGTTATTCTGGATGTTTACGGCCCAAAAAACGGATGAAAATAGCCCGTGTGAACATACCCTCACAGGCTCCGCCGCGATGGCAGAAGAGAGAAAAAAAGCTCTATTAACAAGCAGGCATGCTGCACAGCGCATCTACATCACTGAATATCGACAATGAATAGGAGCCGCAGTGAGACTGGGGCTTGTTCTGATTCCAGAGATGGTTTTATACGGCGTCCTATTCTCCCAGGCAGCTTCTTAACCCATTCAGTTCCAGCTGAATTGCAGGGCTTAAAGAAAAGATGGATTACTTACCGGTAATCTGTTTTCCATGAACCTATGACAGCACCCCTGGAGAGACATCCCATTCGCTGGACAGGAAGCCTGACGATATAAAAAAAGGACACACCTCTTGTAGCGCCCATGGCCGCGGGCCGTCGGGTTTACTCACCTCCCGACGCCCACACCCATGGATCTGTGAGCGCTGGCCTCCGTCTCCCTCCTAGGAGATGCCAGCGCTCACTTCCGCTCCGTCCGGCTGGGTCCCGTAGGGCCCTGCCACGATTTCCTGGTAAATAAGAAGGCCCCTGGCCTTCTAATCCTTGCCTGAGCGTTGTTAGTCTTTCCCAGTCTGTCTCGCAAATGGTCCCTTAGTGTCTCCCGTTCCAGCTGTTACCCGTGCCCTGTTACCGTTCCTGTATTCCGTATTGTTCCTGTGCCTACCCGCGTTCAAGTGTCTTCTGCCATGTCAAGTGCCATCTGCCACGTCAAGTGCCATATGCCACGTCAAGTGCCTTCTGCCACGTCAAGTGCCATCTGCCACGTCAAGTGCCATCTGCCACATCAAGTGTCTTCTGCCACGCCAAGTGCCATCTGCCACGTCAAGTGTCTACCGCTCATCGGATACTGCCCGCCACGTCTGGCGCCACTTGCCGCACCTGCCTCCACCCGTGCTGAAGCCACAGCCACCGCCCGGACTAATTCAGGTACCCAAGCATTACTGTCTGCCATTGACTTTCGTATAGACTCTGACCTGGTCAGCTGCCTCCCCGCTACGGCGGAGCGGCCTAGTGGGTCCACAAACCCAGTGTCCTTGACAGTACGCTCAGGCAATGGAACCCGCTGGCCAGCCCAAGACCCCAGTACAGAAGATTCAGACAGAGATGCATGACCTACGCACACGTCAGGATCAACTCCTTGAGGCGGTGAATTCTATTCTTGTCCGCCTGGATCTACTCGCGGTTCCACCCCCGGTTCTTCCTCCTGAAGTTTTTGCCGTGCCACTGCCTGTTGCTCCCCCTGTTTGTTCCGGATCCTCAGTTCCTCTGCCTCTTCCTCCTCGCTACGACGGTGACCCCAGAGCATGCAGAGGATTTCTCAATCAATGCACGGTGCATTTTAGGCTACGGCCTCATCTCTTCCCCTCCGAGGAGGCCAAAGTAGCGTTCATTATCTCCCTCCTCACTGGCAAGGCCCTCGCATGGGCGAATCCAATCTTGGAGCAACAAGGACCTGTATCCTCGGACCTAGCCTTGTTCCTGCAGTCCTTTCGTGCCGTGTTCGAGGAGCCGGGTCGAACATCCTCTGCCGCAGCCACTCTACTGACCCTCAAGCAAGAAGGCTCCACAGTAGGGGAGTATGCGATCTCCTTCCGTACCCTAGCAGTCGAGCTGGCATGGAACAATGAGGCACTGGTGGCGACCTTCTGGCAGGGACTGTCCTCTCACATCAAGGACGAACTGGCAGCCCGCGACCTTCCTTCTACCTTGGATGCCCTCATCCTGTTAGCCACCCGGGTTGATATGAGAATCCGGGAGCGCTCTCAAGAGGTTCGTCAGGAGAGCCGGACCCACAGACCAGCACCCTCTGCCCAGAGACCACTATTGCCCACTCCTAGTGCGCTACCTGAGGAACCCATGCAGGTAGACAGAGTCCGGTTATCTGAACAGGAGAAGCAGCACAGACGCTCCTCTGGACTTTGCATGTATTGCGGCCTCAAGGGTAATTTTGTGCGCCAATGCCCACAGAAACCGGGAAACTCCAGTACCTAGGGTTGGTTGGAGAGGCAACTCTAGGTGGAACGTCTCCAAACGTTAAAACCTCTTCCAAATTATCGATACCTGTGGCCATCGTCACCGGACAGGCATCACATCCTTCCTCCGCCTATCTTGACTCTGGAGCGGCTGCTAATTTTATCCACCAAGATCTAGTGGATCGGTTTCAACTACCCACAGTCGGTCTGGAGAGACCCCTGGCCAGTTGCCTCTGTGAATGGTCTACCGTTGCCTGATCCAATCATGCTCATCACTGAGCCGTTGACATTACGGGTCGGAGCTCTTCACTTAGAACAGATCTCCTTCCTGGTACTACCCAAGGCTATCAATCCTATCCTGCTGGGTCTGCCATGGCTCTGTCTACACGCCCCGACACTCGACTGGAGTTCTGGAGAAGTTCTTCAATGGGGTTCCAGATGCCATAGCCATTGCCTGTCACAAGTCCGTCCTGTTGTGCCCCCTCTGCCTCAGTCACTCTCTGATCTACCTTCTCAGTATGCCAGTTTTGCGGATGTCTTCTGCAAACGAGAGGCTGAGACCTTGCCTCCACATCGGAATTATGACTGTCCCATTGAACTGGTTCCCAATGCTTCTCTTCCCCGTGAACGAGTATATCCTCTCTCCTTGCCAGAGACTTTATCGACGTCAGCCTATATCAAGGAGAACTTGGAGAGGGGTTTTATTCGAAGTCCGAAGGGCATCACTCGGTATTCGTAGTGCCCGTCGCGGGTGTTAAATGCCGTCTTCCATTCGTCACCCCGGCGAATCCGGATGAGATTATAGGCCCCAATTTTTTGGCTCCTCGTATGCGATCAAACAGCTCGGAAATGAGTGGAAACGGGTACTTGTTCTTGACCGTGATCTGATTGAGACCACGGTAATCAATGCAGGGTCGGAGAGATCCATCTTTCTTTTTAACGAAGAAGAATCCTGCCCCGGCCAGGGAGGAAGATTTTCGAATAAAACCCCTCTCCAAGTTCTCCTTGATATAGGCTGACATCGATAAAGTCTCTGGCAAGGAGAGAGGATATACTCGTCCACAGGGAAGAGAAGCATTGGGAACCAGTTCAATGGGACAGTCATAATTCCGATGTGGAGGCAACGTCTCAGCCTCTCGTTTGCAGAAGACATCCGCAAAACTGGCATACTGAGAAGGTAGATCGGAGAGTGATTGAGGCAGAGGGGGCACAACAGGACGGACTTGTGACAGGCAATGGCTATGGCATCTGGAACCCCATTGAAGAACCTCTCCAGAACTCCAGTCGAGTGTCGGGGCGTGTAGACGGAGCCATGGCAGACCCAGCAGGATAGGATTGATAGCCTTGGGTAGTACCAGGAAGGAGATCTGTTCTGAGTGAAGAGCTCCGACCCGTAATGTCACCGGCTCAGTGATAAGCATGATTGGATCAGGCAGCGGTAGACCATTCACAGAGGCAACTGCCAGGGGTCTCTCCAGACGGACTGTGGGTAGTTGAAACCGATCCACTAGATCTTGGTGGATAAAATTAGCAGCCGCTCCAGAGTCAAGATAGGCGGAGGAAGGGTGTGAAGTCTGTCCGGTGACGATGGCCACAGGTATCGATAATTTGGAAGAGGTTTTAACGTTTGGAGACGTTCCACCTAGAGTTGCCTCTCCAACCAACCCTAGGTACTGGAATTTCCCGGTTTCTGTGGGCATTGACGTACAAAATGACCCTTGAGGCCGCAATACATGCAAAGTCCAGAGGAGCGTCTGCGCTGCTTCTCCTGTTCAGATAACCGGACTCTGTCTACCTGCATGGGTTCCTCAGGTAGCGCACTAGGAGTGGGCAATAGTGGTCTCTGGGCAGGGGGTGCTGGTCTGTGGGCCCGGCTCTCCTGACGAACCTCTTGAGAGCGCTCCCGGATTCTCATATCAACCCGGGTGGCTAACAGGATGAGGGCATCCAAGGTAGAAGGAAGGTTGCGGGCTGCCAGTTCGTCCTTGATGTGAGAGGACAGTTCCTGCCAGAAGGTCGCCACCAGTGCCTCATTGTTCCATGCCAGCTCGGCTGCTAGGGTACGGAAGGAGATCGCATACTCCCCTACTGTGGAGCCTTCTTGCTTGAGGGTCAACAGAGTGGCTGTGGCAGAGGATGTTCGACCCGGCTCCTCGAACACGGCACGAAAGGACTGCAGGAACAAGGCTAGGTCCGAGGATACAGGTCCCTGTTGCTCCAAGATTGGGTTCGCCCATGCGAGGGCCTTGGCAGCGAGGAGGGAGATAATGAACGCTACTTTAGCCTCCTCGGAGGGGAAGAGATGAGGCCGTAGCCTAAAATGCACCGTGCATTGATTAAGAAATCCTCTGCATGCTCTGGGGTCACCGTCGTATCGAGGAGGAAGAGGCAGAGGAACTGAGGATCCGGAACAAACAGGGGGAGCAACAGGCAGTAGCATGGCAACAGCCTCTGGAGGAAGAATCGGGGGTGGAACAGCGAGTAGATCCAGGCGGACCAGAATAGAATTCACCGCCTCAAGGAGTTGATCCTGACGAGTGCGTAGGTCATGCATCTCTGTCTGAATCTTCTGTACTGGGGTCTTGGGCTGGCCAGCGGGTTCCATGGCCTGAGCGTACTGTCACGGACACTGGGTTTGTGGACCCACTAGGCCGCTCCGCCGTAGCGGGGAGGCAGCTGACCAGGTCACAGTCTATGTGAAAGTAAGATGGCAGACAGTAATGCTTAGGTACCTGAAATAGTCCGGGCGGTGGCTGTGGCTTCAGCACGGATGGAGGCAGGTGCGGAAAGTGGCGCCAGACGTGGCGGGCAGTATCCGATGAGCAGATGGCACTTGACGTGGCAGAAGACACTTGACGTGGCAGTTGGCACTTGATGTGGCAGGTGGCACTTGACGTGGCAGATGACACTTGACGTGGCAGATGGCACTTGATGTGGCAGATGGCACTTGACGTGGCAGATGGCACTTGACGTGGCAGATGACACTTGACATGGCAGATGGCACTTGACGTGGCAGATGGCACTTGACGTGGGTAGGCACAGGAACAATGCGGAATACAGGAACGGTAACAGGGCACGGGTAACAGCTGGAACGGGAGACACTAAGGGACCATTTGCGAGACAGACTGGGAAAGACTAACAACACTCAGGCAAGGATCAGAAGGGCTGGGGCATTCTTATAGGGCAGGAAATCACGTGGGTTAATGAACATTGTTTTCATGTGCGCGCGCTGGCCCTTTAAGAGCGGGCGCGAGCGTGCGTGCGCACCCTACGGGACCCGGCCGGACGGAGCGGAAGTTAGCGCTGGCATCTCCTAGGAGGGAGACGGAGGCCAGCGCTCACAGATCCATGGCTGCGGGTGTCGGGAGATGAGTGAACCCGACGGCCCGCGGCCATGGGCGCTACATCTCCTCTATACGTGTGTTGTAGTTTATCTCGACGATATTCTAATTTTCTCCCCAGATCTGATGACCCATCGGAGGCATGTTCGTCAAGTTCTCCTGTGACTAAGAGAGAATCGCTTGTATGCCAAGTTAGAGAAATGCACCTTTGAAAAGAGGTCTTTGCCCTTCCTGGGCTATGTCATCTCGGATCAAGGCCTTAAGATGGACCCTGAGAAGTTAAAGTCTGTCCTGGAATGGCCACGTCCTCAAGGCCTAAGGGCCATACAGCGGTTCCTGGGATTCGCCAATTTCTACCGCCAGTTTATTCCGAACTTTTCTTCTCTGACGGCTCCCATCTCGACCCTTACCAAGAAGGGTGTGAACGCCAAGGTGTGGACTCCAGAGGCAGAGTCCGCATTCATTAGCCTCAAGAAAGCCTTCACTTCAGCTTCGATCCTCCATCACCCTGACGTATCTCAGCAGTTCTCACTGGAAGTGCATGCTTCCTCTGTTGGTGCAGGCGCACTTCTGTTCCAGAGGAGCTCCAAAGGAAAGGCAGTAGTATGTGGCTACTACTCAAGACTGTTTTCCTCTGCTGAGCGCAATTACTCCATTGGAGATCGGGAGCTACTGGCTATCAAATTGGCTCTGGAGGAGTGGAGACATCTTCTGGAGGGCGCTGCTCACCCCATCCTGATCTTCACCGACCACAAGAATCTCACTTACCTTCAGTCCGCTCAAAGACTGAATCCTCGTCAAGCCAGGTGGTCACTGTTCTTCACCCGTTTCCAATTTCTGCTCCAGTACCGTCCCGCTGACAAGAACGTGAGGGCCGATGCCCTGTCCAGATTATTTGAAACGGAAGACACGGTGGAGTCCCTTCAGACGATCATAGACCCATCCTGCGTTGTCACCGCCAATCCTCTGCAGCTTAGAAATATCCCTTCGGGGAGAACTTTTGTTCGGTTGGCAGACAGAAAAAGAATTCTCCGCTGGGGACACAGTTCTAAACTAGCTGGGCACGCCGGTGTCCGTAAAACCCAAGACCTGATCGCTCGTCACTTCTGGTGGCCCACGCTACCTAAGGATGTTCTGGACTTTGTCTCTGCTTGCACGGTGTGTGCCTCTAACAAAGTGACTCACAGCAAGCCTGCCGGCCTGCTTCAACCCCTGCCTGTACCCAGTGCCCCCTGGCAGCACATCGCTATGGACTTCGTCACGGACCTTCCTCCCTCAGCAGGATGCAACACCATCTGGGTGGTGGTGGACCGGTTCTCTAAGATGGCACATTTTATCCCACTGACCGGCCTACCCTCTGCTCCTCGACTGGCAAGTTCCTTCATTCAGCACATCTTCCGCTTGCATGGCTTGCCTCTTCACATTGTGTCCGACCGGGGGGTTCAGTTTACCTCCAAATTCTGGAGAGCCCTCTGTAAACTCCTGGATGTGAGTTTGGACTTTTCCTCTGCCTATCACCCCCAGTCCAATGGGCAAGTTGAGAGTATCAACCAGATCATGGAAAATTATCTCCGCCACTTCATCTCTTCACAGCACGATAACTGGGTACAGCTTCTTCCATGGGCGGAGTTTTCATATAATAACCACACAAGTGAGTCCACCACCTCCACTCCGTTTCACATCGTGTACAGTCAACATCCCAGAGTTCCTCTTCCAGTGTCAACTTCATCTCAGGTACCCGCTGCTGACTCTGCATATGGGGACTTCCTGCAAATCTGGCAACAGACCCGGTCCTCTATTTTGCTGGCGGTAGATCGCATGAAGCGTAAGGCAGATACCAAGAGAAGAGAGGATCTTCCTGGGAATAAAGTTTGGCTGTCCTCTCGGAACATTCGCTTGAGGGTGCCTTCATACAAGTTTGCTCACAGGTTCCTTGGTCCTTTCGAGATCCTGCAACAAATTAACCCTGTTTCCTATAAGCTGCGGCTGCCCCCTACCCTCAGAATCCCTAACTCCTTCCGTGTGTCCCTCCTGAAACCAGTGATCCTGAACCGCTACAGCAAGACCTCTAGTTCCACAGTTGCTCCCAGCGGCCCTTCTGATGTATTCGAGGTAAAGGAGATCCTGGACCGCAAGAGGGTAGGAGAAAGGACTTTCTATTTGGTGGACTGGAGAGGGTTTGGTCCTGAGGAGAGGTCCTGGGAGCCAGAAGAGAACCTCAGCGCCCCTACTCTTATTAAAAAGTTCCTCTCTCACTCTGGCCCCAAGAAGAGGGGGCGTAAGAGGGGGGATACTGTAGCGCCCATGGCCGCGGGCCGTCGGGTTTACTCACCTCCCGATGCCCACTGCCATGGATCTGTGAGCGCTGGTCTCCGTCTCCCTCCTAGGAGATGCCAGCGCTCACTTCCGCTCCGTCCGGCTGGGTCCCGTAGGGTGAGCGTGTCCGCTCGCGCCCGGCCTTAAAGGGCCAGCGCGCACAATTAGGAAATCGTCATCATCATCAACTGCCACGATTTCCTGGTCTATAAGAAGGCCCCTGGCCTTCTAATCCTTGCCTGAGCGTTGTTAGTCTTTCCAAGTCTGTCTCGCAAATGGTCCCTTAGTGTCTCCCGTTCCAGCTGTTACCTGTGCCCTGTTACCGTTCCTGTATTCCGTATTGTTCCTGTGCCTACCCGCGTTCAATTGTCTTCTGCCACGTCAAGTGCCATCTGCGACGTCAAGTGTCTTCTGCCACGTCAAGTGCCATCTGCCACATCAAGTGCCATCTGCCACGTCAAGTACCATCTGCCACGTCAAGTGTCTTCTGCCACGTCAAGTGCCATCTGCCACGTCAAGTGCCATCTGCCACATCAAGTGTCTTCTGCCACGCCAAGTGCCTTCTGCCACGTCAAGTGTAATCTGCCACGTCAAGTGTCTACCGCTCATCGGATACTGCCCGCCACGTCTGGCGCCACTTGCCACACCTGCCTCCACCCGTGCTGAAGCCACAGCCACCGCCCGGACTAATTCAGGTACCCAAGCATTACTGTCTGCCATTGACTTTCGTATAGACTGTGACCTGGTCAGCTGCCTCCCCGCTACGGCGGAGCGGCCTAGTGGGTCCACAAACCCTTGTCCGTGACACCTCTCCACACAACCAGTCTTTAGAAAGAACTCAGGATGAGAATTAGTTATATTTTATTCATATATACACCGAGTGTGTATAGACACACACCCACATTAATTTATTATAAATGTATTTATTTTATTTTTTTACCACGCCACCTTAGTGCACCTGGCCCTTCACAGCCTGCCACCCTCTTGGCATGCCAACACTTCCACTGCCCAATGCCGTCCCGCATGTCACCTGTTCCTGTGCGGGACCGGCCTGTATCAGCCTACATCCGACCCATGTTTCCAGATTGTGCATCATGTTGGTGCGTTGTTTTCTTGTTTTTTTTACCTATGTTGTATGTAATGTTTTGTTGGCCCAATACACAATAAAGTGTGGTTTTGTGGAGCTGCAAAAGTGTGTGTGTTTCCCTACATATATGTGATGTAACATTCTTTCCCAAACATGTCCTTAGTTAACATTGCAACATGCTGGCTAGGGCCCAAGGTAGTTGCATGCCATAATTGAGGTATTAGTGAATCTTTTGCGGTTTAGCTCCAATCAAAAACGACTTCTCTGAGGCCTTGCAGTGCTATGATAATGGACGCACTAAGGACATTTGTGATTGTATTTGCGAACATTGGATTTGCCAATGTGATTCACATACAATTAGTTGTTTGTCAGCAAAACAATACGGCAAAACAACAAAAGTTATAAGCTCGCAACCCACGTCAAGGGTCCTCATGTCTTGCGATTCCCTTATACTAAAATCCGCCCAAAAATTACTAACATTGCCCTCACGAATGATAACTTGTGGCAATAATCTCCACGAAGCCACCATTCACAGAGAATCGTCCTGCCATGGCAGTGCTCCATCGGGGCTGTCAAAATATTCGGCAAAAACGTTGTGCACTCGGATACCAGATGTTTGTGCCCTTCCTAGCGGAATTTGGCCCAGAATGGTTGATGTGGTAGCATTTCTTTGAATATATTCCGCATCAAAACCGGCGTCATGTATGCGGCTGAAGATATGAAGAACGACAGACGCTTTTATGACACGGGTCACATTCTGCGCTGTCAGTTGCATTGTTGTGAGAAACACCCGCCATTTGTTTGTCATAATGCCAAATGCACATTCAACATATCTTCGAGCTCGGCTTAGCCGGTAATTGAAGATGCGCCTACGGTCATCCAAGCCCCTTCTTGCAAATGGACACATTACTTGGCTTGTGAGGCCAAAACCCTCATCTGCAACGATGACATATGGGACTGGTGGTCCTCGCGAGCCAGGGAGGATGCTCGGTACCGGCACAGAAAGTTGATTGCTCATAAGACGATGGCCCATTCTGGATGAGCGAAATATGCGTGCATCAGCAGAGCTTCCATACGACCCAATGTGTACAATTGTAAAACAATAATTACTGTCGGCCAAGGCCAACAAGACGATGGAAAAATACTGTTTGTAATTATAGTATTTTGAGCCAGAGTGGGGGGGCTTCTTCACACGAATGTGCTTTCCGTCTAGGGCACCAATACAATGAGGAAATTGGGTGGCGGACAGAAAATCTTCGGAAATACTAAACCAGTGCTCCTCCGTGGGCTGAGGCATCACTGTGGGCTTTAATCTCCGCCACAGCACGACACAGGTGCCTGTCACAATGCCAGAAATTGTGCTCACTCCCAGAAGGAATTCAAAATGTAAGGAATGGTAGCTATTTCCGGTTGCAAGAAATCTAAATGGGTGAGAAAAAAAACACACAAACAAAGATACACTTGATGACACCCACACACCATCCTGTAAGAACTAATTGTATAAAACACACATACCTCAAGGTCACAAGGAGTCGCTCCTCGGGGGAAATGCAGCTCCGCATGTTTGTGTCCTGGTATGTGATTCCTGTACGAATCTGGGCCAGCAGAATATCAAACGTGGCTACAGACAAGCGGCAAAACGACCTACATTTTTCGGGGTGACGGCGGAGGTCATCATAGAGAGTATGAAAGTGGCCTTTGGAGGTGCGCTGTGCCACAAGAGGAGGAAACCAAATCCTCACTCTTCTCCGCGTTCCCTCCTGAAGCATGGGACGGCGCTCGCCAAATCGTCGAGAAACCATCCACCATAGCAGCACACGGCCCAGCGAAGTCAACGCCATAATTTGCCTTAGACGCCACGTGCAAAAAGAATGAGAACATCAAGCAGGTTTTTGAGAAGGGTGCCTTTTTGTAGGCTGGCCTCTCCATTACTCCACCCTCCATTTTTTTAACGCGCATGAAAGACGCATGGCATACGCATGTAAAAAACGCAGAAACGCAGACAAAACGCATGCCACACGCAACTACAACGCGCGCAAAACGTTGTGTTTTTTACGCATGCAAAAAGCACACGCTCTTGTGAATCCAGCCTTATAGTCTGAAAAATAGGGTAATTGATTATAGGTTCCCTGCCGGGGAACAGGTTAACAGAAATTATAATCAATTACTTAGACATTTTTCCAATAGTATTTCTGATTAAAAAAAAGTATTTGCAGGGGTTAAAAGTTGTGAAGTTACGTACAATTATTAAAGAAATATATGTTAAAATGTTATTAACTGTATATAAAGAAAATAAATTATATCTTGGTATTTTTTCAGTTTAACAGTAAGGCCTTATTTACACGAACGTGTTAAACGTCCGTGGGATGGCCGTTGAAACAGCGGCCGTCCCCCGGACTTATGTAATTCAATGCGGCCGTTCACACAGCCGTTGTTTCAACGGACCGTGTGAAGGGTCTGTGCGAAAATAGGACATGTCCGTTCTTTTCGCGCATCACGCATCCCTCCATAGACTCTCAACTATGGGGGATGCCTGACATCGCGTCCCGCAGCGCTGAGCACAGATGCACCTCAGACGAGAAAAACTGCAGTTTTTCATGTACGAGATGCGCAGCGCTCGTGTGAATCAGGCCTAATAAGAAAATTGAGATTCAAATCGAAAATCGCACATAGGGTTGAAAAAAAAATTAAAAAAAATAGAGATTTAACTTTTGGCCAAATTCGCCCAGCTCTATGTAAAATGTATTTATTTATTTTATTTTTAATACCTCCCAACTTGTGGAAGAAAAAAAAAAACACACCAAAAGAACTAAAAAAATATAAATAAGTAATTTACTTATAATAAAATGTTTCATTCGCGACACATTCCAATGCCCCTTGGCAGCACATTGCAATGGACTTTGTCACAGACCTTCCTCCCTCACCATCTGGGTGGTGGTGGACCGGTTCTCTAAGATCACACATTTAATCCCGCTGACCGGCCTACCTTCTGCTCCCCGACTGGCGAGTCTCTTCATTTAACACATCTTTCGCCTGCATGGCTTGCCTCTTCACATTGAGTCTGACCGGGGGGTTCAGTTTACCTCTAAGTTCTTGAGTGCCCTCTGTAAACTCCTGGAGGTGAGTTTGGACTTTTCCTCAGCCTATCACCCCCAGTCCAATGGACAAGTTGGGAGGATCAACCAGATTATGGAGAATTATCTCCGCCACTTCATCTCTTCACAGCACGATAACTGGGTCCTGCTTCTTCCATGGGCCAAGTTCTCATACAACAACCACACAAGTGAGTCACATAGTTACATAGTTACATAGTCCACCTCTTCCACTCCATTTCACATTGTATACAGTCAACATCCTAGAGTCCCTCTTCCTGTGTCGACTTCATCTCAGGTACCCGCTGCTGACTATGGGGACTTCCTGCAAATCTGGCAACAGACCCGGTCCAGTGGCGGATTAAGTAGACAATGGGCCCCGGGCTGTTACCCAAACTTGGGCCCCCCTTGCGCACCGCGGCCCTGCCGCGCCGTAACTATTTTTAACACCACCTTTTTGGGCAAGCATTAACAAATCGGTGTTACGGATTCCCCTTGTCACAGGGCTGTGTCCCTACATATTGGCAGTATCACACAGTGCCTGGACACATCCTCCTGACAAGGGGAATTGTCTATCAGTCCTGGACTGCAGAAAGACTTTTTGTGAAATACAAGGATTTCCTATAATAAACATGTCAGGAGAGGTGACAGATTCTCTATAAATCTAGTGACTCACAGGTGAAGATCTCAGATTCTAGTAGTTTTTTTCCTCTTTTCTTCTCCATCCGGTCCAGAGCACATGACGACTTCTCCCGGCCATGACGGATTTCTGCAGAATTTGCCACTCAGATGTCTTCGACTCCTCACTTTTCCAACATTTCCACACCTATAAATGAAAATAAAGTTATCATGGTGCCACATACTGTACCCCTAAATATAATAGCACCAAACACTGTGCGCCTGAATATAATAATACCACACACTCTAAAACACCACATACACACAGCCCCCTGTATATAGTGCCACACACAGCCCCCTGTACATAGTGCCACACACAGCCCCCTGTACATAGTGCCACACACAGCTCCTGTAGATATTACACACCCCCATAGATAGAGCCACACACAGCCCCTGTACATAGTGCCACACACAGCGCCCTGTACATAGTGACACACACAGCTCCTGTAGATATAACACCCCCCATAGATAGCGCCACACACAGCCCCCTGTACATAGTGCCACACACAGCCCCTGTAGATATTACACCCCCCCCATAGATAGCGCCACAAACAGCCCCCTGTACACAGTGCCACACACAGCCCCCTGTACATAGTGCCACACACAGCCCCCTGTACATAGTGCCACACACAGCCCCCTGTACATAGTGCCACACACAGCCCCTGTAGATATTACACACCCCCCATAGATAGCACCACACACAGCCCCCTGTACATAGTGCCACACACAGCCCCTGTGGATATTACACCCACCCATACAGAGCGCCACACACAGCCCCCTGTAGATATCACATATCCTCCCCCACGTAGAGAGTGTTACACACAGCCCCCTATAGATACAAATGAATATCCCCCCAAACGGAAGTCTTTAGCAAAGTTTCCATTACCATTGAGATCAATGGTGATGCAAATCGAAGCTAAGGTTTCCATTTGCCTTTCTGTTGAGGGGTTAACCAGACGAAACCCCTCAATGGAAGGGCGGCGGTGATGTGAACAGGGCCTTAGATACAGGGCCCTAGATACAGGGCCCATGTGCATGTGTGATACTGTTTGTTGGACCCTGTATCTAAGCCTAATGTAAGCTTAGATACAGGGTGCAGCATACAGTATTCCTATGCAATATAAGCTGGGGCCCTGTATCTAAGCCTAACACATGGTAGGCTTTAAAGGTTGTCCAGTCCCTAAACATTGATGGCCTATCCTCAGGATAGGCCATCAATAGCTGATGGGTTGGGGTCAGACACCCGGGACCCCCGCCAATCAGCTGTTTTGAAGGGGTTGCAGCCACTAGTACGAGCACTGCTTCCCCTTCATTTCCCTCACGTGCTCACACTATGAATCGCTGACACGTCCGTGTCGGCGATTCCGTGTGAGAAAGTGACCGGAATGAAGGGGAAGTAGCGCTCGTATGAGCGGCTGCAACCACTTCAAAACAGCTGATTGGCGGGAGTCTCGGGTGTCTGACCCCAACCCATCAGCAAGACAATAAAATTAAGCTTACCTCCTCTTCGGCCGCAGGTCCTCACTCCATGAAGTGTCGGGACGCTGTGCGCGGCGCATAGCATCGTGACGTAATGCGATGCGCACATCGCTGTGACGTCAGAACCTCCGATGCGCTCCAGGAAGAGGAGGGTAAGTACTGTCAGTTACTATAGTAACAGGGGCCCGTGTAGTTTATTACATAGGCCCCAGTTACTATAGTAACTTTTCATTGATGTGTGAATGTGGCTGCCGCTAGCACCGGGGCCCCCTCCGGTGCTAGCGACGCCACACCGGGCATGAGGGGGGCTGTGCGATCATGTGTGGTTTGGTCGGCCATGGGCCCACCGGGAGCCTTGGGCCCCGGGCGGCCGCCCGAACCGCCCTAATGATAATCTGCCACTGACCCGGTCCTCTATTTTGCTGGCAGTAGATCGCATAAAGCGAAAGGCAGATACTAGGAGAAGAGAGCCGTCCCAGTATCTTCCGGGGACTAAAGTCTGGCTGTCCTCTCGAAACTTTCGCTTGAAGGTACCCTCATACAAGTTTGCTCCTAGGTTCCTTGGTCCTTTTGAGATTCTGCAACAAATCAACCCTGTCTCCTATAAGCTGTGGCTGCCTCCTACCCTCAGAATCCTCAACTCCTTCCATGTGTCCCTCCTGAAACCAGTGGTCCTGAACCGCTACAGCAAGACTTCTAGTTAGAGAGTTGCTCCCAGCGGTCCTTCTGATGTATTCGAGGTAAAGGAGATCCTGGACTGCAAGAGGGTAGGAGGAAGAACTTTCTATTTGGTGGACTGGAAAGGTTTGGTCCTGAGGAGAGGTCCTGGGAGCCAGAAGAGAACCTCAGTGCTCCTGCTCTTATTAAAAAGTTCCTCTCTCGCTCTGGCCCCAAGAAGAGGGGGTGTAAGAGGGGGATACTGTAGCATCCATGGCCGCGGGCCGTCGGGTTTACTCACCTTCTGACGCCCGCAGCCATGGATCCGTGAGCGCTGGTTCCCATCTCCTTCCTAAGAGACACCAGCGCTCACTTCCGCTCCATTCTGCTGTGTCCCGTAGGGTGCGCGCGCACGCTCGTGCCCGGCCTTAAAGGGCCAGCACGCGCACAAAGGAAATCGTCATCATCATCAACGGCCATGATTTCCTGGTCTATAAGAAGGCCCCAGGCCTTCTGATCCTTGCCTGAGCGTTGTTAGTCTATCTCAGTCTGTCTTCCAAATGGTCCCTTAGTGTTTCCCCGTTCCAGTTGTTACCCTGCCCTGTTACCCGTTCCTGTATCCCGTATTGCTCTTGTTCCTGTGCCTACCAGTGTTGGAGTCGTGTCTACTGCACCTGCTGTCGTTTGCTATATCCAGTGTCGTTTGCCACGTCCAGTGTCTTCTGCCACATCCGATACTGCCTGCCACGTCTGGCGCTACCTGCCACACAGGCCTCCGTCCGTGCTGAAGCCACAGCCACCATCTGGACTAGTTCAGATACCCAAACATTGCTATTGACTATTGCTATCTGCTATTGACTTTCGTGTAGACTGTGACCTGGTCAGATGCCTACCCGCTACGGCGGAGCGGCCTAGTGGGTCCACATACCCTGTGACCGTGACACTGTTCATAACTGATTGGACAGTTTCACAGCCATAGTAACATGCCCCCTTGCCAGTACACGCGCCGTTGACAGTTCAGGGGGTTATTTAAATATCGAGCGCCAAATATAACGTCACCGATATCTAAATAACGGAGGGAGGGAAAAAAAAAAAGCTAATTGCCCCAGGTTTTGTGCAGCCCTCCTCATTACATGCTGCACTCAGCTGCACATGTATGGGGAGGTGAAAGGTTCTCTTTAAAGCGTTCAGTTTCACCATAGTCTCAGGGTGAAAAGCAGAAGAGAATGATAACTGTACACAAGTTTCTTACAGAAAGCTCTCCAGAAGTTAGCCACAAGTTGTGCACTTCCATGAGACAATATTTTCTGGAATACCAGACGAACCCCCTGATCAATAAATAATTTAGACAGAGTTTTAGAATCAGGAAGTTGAAGCAAAGGAATGAAATTACACATCTTACTGAAACGGTCCACCACAACCCAAATTACAGTTTTCCTTTTCGAAGGAGGCAAATCGGTCATAAAATCCATCAACAGATGAGACCAAGGTTTCTGCGGAACAGACAATGGAAGTAGTTCAACCATAGGAAGAGTTCGAGGAGTCTAAGCGCGAGCACAGCCATCACAAGCAGAGACATAGGAACTCACATCATGAGACAAAGACGGCCACCAGTAGAGCCGCGAGACAAATGTTTTAGTACCAGTTTTCCTTGGATGGCCACAAAAAAAGAGAATCATGTAACTCATTGTGCAAACAAAATCTGAACTGAGGAGGTACAAACAATCCCCAGCAGGAATGGTTTGCCGAGCAAGTTGCTGACATTCTTTAATCTCAAGTAACCAAACCGAAAGCAGCATGAATCAATGGAACCCAATAAGGAGTAAATAGAGTGTATATAAGAATATATGGGTTGATTCTAGGGTGTTAAACCCAAAAAGCATCACAACTAAGTAAATTAGACCGAAAGAAAGATGGATGCTGAGAAACAGAAACGTAATACAAAAATACTTTATTAACATGAAAGATACAATACAATAATGATAAAAAAAATCCATAGACCAACAGTTAAAAAACGGAAACTCAACTAGGTATTGCCCAAAGATGCACAGAGGGCTAATTCAAATAAATATTAGCCCTAATGCTTAGCTGGTAAAATGACCATCAGGGGCTATGGCCGAGATTAATGAATAATGACATGAAAATGTGTACAAATAGTCAACACAGATGAGTCATTTTAGAAAGATATAAATATAGCCCATCAGCACAATATAGTCATAGGATAGAAAACATATGTGAACATATTGCCCCTAGACGAAGGAATTTGCGCCGAAACGCGCGTTGGGGTGGTTCTCAGCTGTGGTTCTTCCCGCACTTCACTATGGGTATGTTTAATCCCCACGATATGCTTCATTAACTTTTCCAATAACATATCTCTTACCCCTTTAGTACATGTTTAATCATTTTGTATTTACACCATATATATGTGCATATATGCTTCCTTAGTATTTTGTGTATGCATCTACTATGTCCTCATTTCCTGAGGACAATATGTTCACATATGTTTTCTATCCTATGACTATATTGTGCTGATGGGCAATACCTAGTTGAGTTTCCGTTTTTTAACTGTTGGTCTATGGATTTTTTATCATTATTGTATTGTATTTTTCATGTTAATAAAGTATTTTTGTATTACGTTTCTGTTTCCCAGCATCCATCTTTCTTTCGGTCTAATTCTTTAATCTCAGTTGCAAGGTCAGGTGATATTGCAGAATCCACTATCCCCTTAGATAAAATAGTTTCAGGCTGAATGTCGGGGACCTGTGAGGAACAGAAACTTTGAGATAATGCGTCGGCCCTGACATTTTTAGACCCGGGTCTGTAGGTCACAATAAAATAAAATCTGGTAAAGAACAAGGCCACCTAGCCAGTCTAGGATTTAGTCTTTTGTGTGATTCTAAAAAAGTCAGGTTTTTATGGCCAGTCAGTACAGTAATTTCATGTCTAGCTCCCTCTAGAAAGTGGCGTCACTCTTCAAACGCCCACTTAATAGCAAGAAGCTCATGATTACCTAAATCATAATTCTTCACAGTGGCAGAAAATTTGCAAGAGAAAAAAGCACAGGGACGCAAATTAGTCAATACAGAAGATCCTTGAGACAACACAGCCCCCACACCTATTTCTGAGGCATCAACCTCAACAATAAGGGTATGTCCACACGTCTTACTTTCGGCCATTTTTCGGGCCGTAAATGGCAGAAAAATGGCAGAAAAATCAGAAGCAGAACGCCTGCAAACATCTGGCCATTAATTTCAATGGGAAAAACGGCATTCTGTTCCGAAGGGGCGTTTTTTTACGTGGCCGTTTTGAAAAACGGCCGCGTAAAAAAACTGCCGCGAAAAAGAAGTGCATGTCACTTATTGAGTCATTTTTGGAGCCATTTTTCATTGACTCTATAGAAAAACAGCTTAAAAAATTTAAAAAAACGCAGCGAAAAACGTGAGTGGCTTAAAAAACTTCTGAAAAACAGCAGATTTTTCCCTTGAAAACAGCTCCGTATTTTGAGATGTTTTTAGTAAGGGTATGTTCACACACTTCCTAAAAAACGTCTGAAAATACGGAGCTGTTTTCAAGGAAAAACAGCTCCTGATTTTCAGATGTTTTTTAGCAACTCGCGTTTTGAAATGAAAAACAGCCGCGTAAAAAAACGCTTCGTCGGAACAGAACGCCGTTTTTCCCATTGAAATCAATGGGCAGATGTTTTGAGGCGTTCTGCTTCCGATTTTCGGGTGTTTTTCAGCCATTTACGGCCTGAAAAACGGCCTAAAATAAGCCGTGTGAACATACCCTAAGCGTGTGCACATACCCTTAAGGGGCTAGAAAAGTCAGGTTGAATAAGTACAGACGCTTCCATAAAACACTGTTTTAAGGTTTCAAAGGCAGAGACCGCACTAGGTTTCCAATTTACAAGATCAGAACCCACTTTCGTGAGATCAGTCAAAGGCTTGGCAATGGAGGAAAAATTCTGAATACATTTTCTTTTTTTTTTTTTATCAACAATTTTATTAGAATATAAAACATAGCATGTAAAACATAGCATATAAAATATCTCACAATATCTCAAAATATTGCACGCAGTGCAATAATATCAAACTGTACAAAAACTTTTACAGAGACAGAAGAATAATTTTAGGAGGTAGCCTCCCAGACATCAAAAAAAGAAAAAGAAAATAATAATAATTTGGCAAGTAGCGGCACAATAACGATAATCAAAAGTAGTGCAATATGTAGGGAACCCAGTCCCTGAAAAAACGAATGCCAATGATATTTTAAGTATTAAATTCCATACAAAGTTACACAAACACAAAGACACACAATTTCAACAAAGGGAAACACAAACAGACAAAAGCGGCATAGAATTGGCGATATGAACGTTCAAAAGAGGCCATCCAACCAGAGAGGCAAATCACCACCATCCCAAAACACTGACCACACTAACCAAGTTTGGACAAATATTTCGGATTTACCCCGATCAGCAGACATCAACTCTTCCATTCTCATAATCCCGTTCATTTCAGTAACCCATTTCTGCAAAGAAGGCACATTAATGAACTTCCAATGACGTGGTATTACAGTTCTAGCTGCAGTCAGAAAATGCCTAAAGACCCCTTTTGAGGTGTTGGAGTAATCCAGGTACCATGGAAAGCAATCCAATAGAAGGAGAAGCAGGAACATTAGTGTAAAAAAGCTTGTTTCCAAGATCAAAAATTTTCCCCCAAAAGGGACGGAGCTTAGTGCAATCCCACCAAATGTGCAACATAGTTCCAGGAGCCTCCCTACACCTCCAACAATCTTCAGATACATCAGGAAATATCCTATGTAAAAAGGAAGGGAAGCGGTACCATCTTGTAAGAATTTTATAATTTTTCTCCTGAGCAAAACATGAAGTCTGCAATTTATGGGCCAAGAGGAAGAAAGTCCCCCAATCCTCCTCAGAGTGTTGAACCCCCACTTCCTCATCCACAGAAAATCTAATGCGAGGCTTAGAGGAGCAAATTTGGTTATGGCCCTATGTAATGTCCTGAAGAAGACAGCAGGCACCACAACAGGGTCAGTCTGAAATAGGTACAAAAATGTTGGCAATATATCCATTTTAACAGCGCTAATACGCCCAAACCACGACATGCGCCCACTCCCATACGCCTCTAACTCTCGCAAGGTACGCTGTAGAACAATTCAGGGCAATCAGATGAGACAAATGAGTGGGGATATGTAGCCCCAGGTATTTTAAAGACGTGGACTGCCACTTAAACTGGAAGACCTGAGCGAGATGAGCAGCAAGAGGAGCGGATAGAGATATATTCAACACCTCCGATTTAGAGTAATTGACTTTAAAATTACTCAAATGACCAAATCGCTCAAACTCCCCAGTCAAAGATGGCAAGGAAATCAAAGGATCCGTGATGTACACGAGAAGATCATCAGCATAGAGTGCTAACTTGTGATGCCGTACACCAACACAAATGCCATTAATGCTAGGGTTATTCCGCAGTGCCACAGCCAGGAGCTCCATGACCAAAACATACAACAGAGGCGAAAGTGGACACGCCTGTCTCGTACCATTAGTAACAGGCAGAGAGGCAGACAAGAGACCATTAACTCGAACTCGAGCTGTAGGCCTGTGATACAGTGCTATAATCTTATCCACCATGTTAGAGCCAAGTCCAACCTGAGTCAGGACAATACGGAGAAACACCCAGTGCACCCTATCAAAAGCCTTTTCGGCATCAACAGAAAGTAAACACAATGATATCTTGAGGCGAAAGGCAATCAATTTCGCAAAGAGTTTCACATCCACATTAATCAACGAAATGGGCCTAAAGTTTGCACATGTCGTAGGATCCTTACCCGGTTTTGGTAGAAGGGTAATGTGAGCCTCAAGAGACTGAGGAGCAAAGGGACAAGAGGAAGACACGGAATTAAAGACTTTTGTCAAAAATGGAGCAAGTTGATCCTTAAATATTTTATAAAATCTATTGTTAAACCCATCAGGTCCTGGACTTTTGCCCAAGGGAGAGACCCCAATTGCACGCTCAACTTCCGAATCCAAAAAATCTTCCTCAAGTCCCAAGGAATCCCTAGCCCCCAAAGACGACAAAGCAGTGTCCTGTACATAATGATCAATTTTTTCCCGCAACGCATCAGCCTGCATATCATGAAAATGTCCCTTAAGATTATATAAGGTAGAGTAATAGTGTCTGAAACATTCAGTGATGCCTACCGGGTCATGAACCTCGCCAGTGGGAGATGTAATTTTAGGAATGTAAGACGCTTGTGTACGGGGATGCAAAATCCGTGCTAAGGACCTGCCACATTTGTCTGCAAATTCGTAAGAGTGTTTGCGCATCAGATCTAGCATGTGATTGGTCGAGCAAAGAACGCAAGGATTCTCTCGCCGTAGTAAGTTCCGAAAAAACCTGCGAGGAAGAAACGCGTTTATGACTGGATTCTAAATCACGTATCTGTGCAAGGAGCCGTGTAATAGCTACCCCTTTTTCCCTCTTTAATCGAGCCCCCTGCTGCATTTGGACCCCCCTAACCACACACTTCAATGCCTCCCACTGGAGTGGTAAAGGAGTAGAGTCACGAGCGTGTACATCAAAGAAAGTGCTAAGCGTATCCTTAAGGGCTGACACACATACCGCATCACACAATAGATTGTCATTAATTTTCCAAGACTGGAAATTGGGCACCGAATTAGGAAATGTAAGTGACAGAAAGACCGGAGCATGATCCGACGAAAACATTGGACCCACCTCAGAAGTATGGTGCCAGGTAAGCAAGTGGTGGCTAAAGAGAAAGGCATCTAATCGACTGTACATATTATGTAAAGGGAGAGAAATAAGTATACTCTCGTGCCTGAGGATGGAGAATCCGCCACACGTCAATCAATTGCATGGAATGCATCGTAGTCTTCAAGGCCGCCAATTGTGTCCTAGGAACAGCAGACGTGCCCGAGGAGGTGTCAAGTCTGGAATCAAATGTCAAATTGAAATCACCTCCCACAATCAAAACACCCTCTGAAAACTTTGCTAGTTTTCTCCGAAACAATCGGCACACCCGAGCCTGATCCTGATTAGAAAGGTATAAATTAGCCAGAGTGAAGATCTTATTCCTAATGGACAGTTTAAGAAATACATACCGACCAGCAGGGTCAACAAATACATCTAGTGTCTTATGAGAAAGCGATTTGTGTATACAAATACTGCCACTCTTTGTGTAAAGGATCTGCCAGGCACTACGTCTGTGGAGACTCCCAGGGTTAATCAGTCGACACCTGAGGCCAGACCTCTTAGACTGACACCGGCTCCCACCAATCAGGGTGGCAGGCTCAGGAGTGGGAGAGCCTATCGCGGCCTGGTCAGTCAGAGTTAGCTCCGCCCCCTGTCCATTTATACCTGCAGTTTTCTCTTCCTCATTGCTTGTTATTCTTTTGGATTCCTGGCCCCACTGCTGCTTGCTCCAGCCTGCTTCTGCCGTGCTTCTGCCTTGCTGCAGTTCTCCTTGACTTGACTTGCTTTGCTTTGCTTCGCCCCTGGCTTGCTTCTGTCTCCGTGCCCGCTCGGGTTACTCACTTCGTCCTGGTCCTGACTGTTCGTTCGCCGCTCCGTTTCCTCGTGGCGTTCCGTGGCTACTGCCCCTTCCCTTGCGTGTTCCCTGTTTGTTTTCCTGTGCACTTAGACAGCGTAGGGACCGCCGCCCAGTTGTACCTCGTCGCCTAGGGCGGGTCGTTGCAAGTAGGCAGGGACAGGGCGGTGGGTAGATTAGGGCTCACTTTCCCTTCACCTCCTTCCTGCCATCACAGAATAACAAGCCCTTACCTAGTCTACCATTTCTCCTACGCTGTCGCTATCATGGACCCCCTTGAGACCCTGACCCAGCAGATGCAGGGCCTCTCCCTACAGGTCCAGGCCCTGGCCCAAAGGGTTGGGCGCACCACCTCACCTCTAGAACCCGACCTCAAGTTACCTGACCGGTTTTCAGGGGACCGTAAGACGTTTCTCTCCTTCCGGGAGAGTTGCAGACTATATTTCCGCCTTAAGCCCCACTCCTCAGGTTCCGAGAACCAGCGGGTGGGTATCATCATATCCCGACTCCAGGAAGGGCCCCAAGAGTGGGCCTTCTCCTTGGCTCCTGACGCCCCTGAACTTTCCTCTGTTGATCGTTTTTTCTCTGCCCTCGGACTCATTTACGACGAGACTGACAGGACTGCTTTAGCCGAGAGTCAGTTGGTGACCTTACGTCAGGGTAGGAGACCGGTTGAGGAATACTGTTCTGATTTTAGGAAGTGGTGCGTAGCTTCTCAGTGGAACGATCCGGCCCTAAGGTGCCAGTTTAGGTTAGGATTATCTGACGCCCTGAAGGATCTGCTGGTTAGCTACCCCTCGTCTGACTCCCTTGACCAGGTTATGGCCCTAGCAGTACGACTTGACCGACGTCTCAGGGAACGTCAGCTAGAACGCTTCAGTGTGCTCCCCTCTGACTTTTCTGCGATCCCCCCCGAGGTCCCGCCTCCTCGCCCCTCCACGGAGGACTCGGAGGTACCTATGCAACTCGGGGCCTCCATGTCCCCTCGACAACGTAGGGAGTTTCGCAGAATGAACGGTCTCTGCTTCTACTGTGGGGACGACAAGCATCTACTGAACACCTGTCCCAGGCGCAAGAATAAGAAGCCGGAAAACTTCCGCGCCTAAGTGATCATCGGGGAGGTCACTTGGGCGCACAGGTATTTCCCGTCAATGTGAAACGCAATAAAATTTTGCTTCCCTTTCAGGTCTCGTTTGCTGGCCGGTCTGCCACGGGCAGTGCTTTCGTGGATTCTGGCTCATCTGCTAATATCATGTCTGTGGAATTTGCTATGTCTCTAAAGATGCCTTGTATTGATTTACCTTATCCTATCCCTGTAGTAGGAATCGACTCTACTCCCCTTGCTAATGGTTATTTTACTCAGCATACTCCTGTTTTTGAACTCCTGGTTGGCTCCATGCATTTGGAGCAGTGCTCTGTACTGGTAATGCAGGGATTATCGTCTGATCTGGTTTTAGGCCTTCCCTGGTTGCAGTTGCATAATCCCACGTTTGATTGGAATACTGGGGATCTCACCAAATGGGGTAATGAATGTCTTATGTCATGTCTTTCTGTTAACTCTATTTCTCCCCGGGAGGAGGTAAACACGCTTCCTGAGTTCGTTCAGGACTTCGCCGATGTGTTCTCTAAGGAGGCCTCCGAGGTGTTGCCCCCCCATAGAGATTACGATTGCGCTATCGATTTGGTGCCTGGTGCCAAGCTTCCTAAAGGTAGGATATTTAATCTTTCATGTCCTGAACGTGAAGCCATGAGGGTGTATATCCAGGAATGCCTGGCCAAGGGTTTCATTCGCCCCTCGACTTCTCCTGTAGGTGCTGGCTTCTTCTTCGTGGGGAAGAAGGATGGTGGTCTTAGGCCGTGCATTGATTATCGTAACCTGAATAAGGTCACTGTAAGGAACCAGTACCCACTTCCTTTGATTCCGGATCTTTTTAATCAGGTTCAGGGAGCCCAATGGTTTTCTAAGTTCGATCTACGGGGGGCATATAACCTTATCCGCATCAAAGAGGGGGATGAGTGGAAAACTGCGTTCAACACACCCGAGGGTCATTTCGAATACCTGGTCATGCCCTTTGGGTTGTGTAACGCCCCTGCTGTCTTCCAGAATTTTATTAATGAAATCCTGAGAGAGTACCTGGGTAATTTTCTTGTTGTGTACCTTGATGACATACTGGTGTTTTCCAAGGACTGGTCCTCTCACGTGGAGCATGTCAGGAAGGTGCTCCAGGTCCTTCGGGAGAATAATCTGTTTGCTAAGACTGAAAAATGTGTCTTTGGGGTACAGGAGATACCATTTTTAGGGCAAATCCTCACTCCTCATGAATTCCGCATGGACCCTGCCAAGGTTCAAGCTGTGGCGGAATGGGTCCAACCTGCCTCCCTTAAGGCGTTACAGTGTTTTTTAGGGTTCGCCAACTATTACAGGAGATTTATTGCCAACTTCTCGGTCGTCGCCAAGCCTCTTACGGACCTTACCCGCAAGGGTGCTGATGTCCTCCATTGGCCCCCTGAGGCCGTCCAGGCCTTTGAGACTCTCAAGAAGTGCTTTATCTCGGCCCCCGTGCTGATTCAGCCCAACCAAGAGGAGCCATTTATTGTGGAGGTTGACGCTTCCGAGGTGGGAGTGGGGGCCGTCTTGTCCCAGGGTACCAGCTCCCTCACCCATCTCCGCCCCTGTGCTTACTTCTCTAGGAAGTTTTCGCCCACGGAGAGTAACTATGATATTGGCAACCGCGAACTTCTAGCCATTAAATGGGCTTTTGAGGAGTGGCGGCACTTCCTGGAGGGGGCCAGACACCAGGTAACGGTCCTTACGGATCACAAGAATCTGGTTTTCCTAGAATCGGCCCGGAGGCTTAATCCTAGACAAGCTCGGTGGGCACTATTCTTTACCAGATTTAATTTCTTGGTTACCTATAGGGCTGGGTCCAAGAATATTAAGGCTGATGCTCTGTCACGTAGTTTCATGGCCAATCCTCCTTCCGAGAAGGATCCCGCTTGTATTTTACCCCCTGGTATAATCGTCTCTGCCACGGATTCTGATTTAGCTTCTGATATCGCGGCTGATCAGGGTGCAGCTCCCGGGAACGTCCCTGGGGACAAACTGTTTGTTCCTCTGCAATACCGGCTGAGGGTACTCAGGGAAAACCATGACTCCGCTCTATCTGGTCATCCTGGCATCTTGGGCACCAAACACCTCATTACCAGAAACTATTGGTGGCCTGGGTTGCCTAAAGATGTTAGGGCTTACGTCGCCGCTTGTGAGGTTTGCGCTAGGTCCAAAACCCCTAGGTCCCGACCTGCGGGCCTACTACGTCCCTTGCCCATTCCCCAGAGACCTTGGACCCATATCTCCATGGATTTTATCACCGATTTGCCTCCATCTCAGGGCAAGTCGGTGGTGTGGGTGGTAGTCGACCGCTTCAGCAAGATGTGCCACTTTGTGCCCCTTAAGAAGCTACCTAACGCCAAGACGTTAGCTTCTTTGTTTGTGAAACACATCCTGCGTCTCCATGGGGCCCCAGTCAATATCGTTTCGGACAGAGGGGTACAATTTGTTTCCTTATTTTGGAGAGCCTTTTGTAAAAAGTTGGAGATTGATCTGTCCTTCTCCTCCGCCTTCCATCCCGAAACCAATGGCCAAACGGAAAGGACCAACCAATCCCTGGAACAATATTTAAGGTGTTTCATCTCTGACTGTCAATTCGATTGGGTCTCATTCCTTCCCCTTGCTGAATTTTCCCTGAATAACCGGGTCAGTAACTCGTCAGGGGTCTCCCCGTTTTTCTGTAATTTCGGGTTTAACCCAAGGTTCTCCTCCGTCTCCCCTGGTTGTTCCAATAATCCTGAGGTAGAGGATGTTCATCGGGAACTGTGCACTGTCTGGGCCCAGGTTCAGAAGAACCTAGAGGCGTCCCAGAGCGCACAAAAGATTCAGGCGGATAGTAGACGTTCTGCTAACCCCCGGTTTGTCGTCGGGGATTTGGTCTGGTTGTCGTCCAGGAACTTGCGCCTTAAGGTCCCGTCCAGGAAGTTTGCTCCCCGATTTATTGGGCCTTATAAGGTCATTGAAGTCCTCAACCCTGTATCCTTCCGTCTGGAGCTGCCCCCATCCTTCCGCATACACGACGTCTTTCATGCTTCCCTCCTTAAACGCTGCTCCCCGTCCTGGTCCCCCTCTAGGAAACCTCCTGTTCCCGTTCTCACCCCTGAGGGGGTGGAATTCGAGGTGGCCAAGATTGTGGACAGTAGGATGATCCAGGGCTCCCTCCAGTACCTGGTCCATTGGAGAGGATACGGGCCGGAGGAGAGGACTTGGGTACCTGCTCGAGATGTTCACGCTGGGGTATTGGTCAGGAGGTTCCACCTTCTCTTCCCCACTAAACCGGGTCCTCTTAGTAAGGGTCCGGTGGCCCCTCATAAAAGGGGGAGTACTGTAAAGGATCTGCCAGGCACTACGTCTGTGGAGACTCCCAGGGTTAATCAGTCGACACCTGAGGCCAGACCTCTTAGACTGACACCGGCTCCCACCAATCAGGGTGGCAGGCTCAGGAGTGGGAGAGCCTATCGCGGCCTGGTCAGTCAGAGTTAGCTCCGCCCCCTGTCCATTTATACCTGCAGTTTTCTCTTCCTCATTGCTTGTTATTCTTTTGGATTCCTGGCCCCACTGCTGCTTGCTCCAGCCTGCTTCTGCCGTGCTTCTGCCTTGCTGCAGTTCTCCTTGACTTGACTTGCTTTGCTTTGCTTCGCCCCTGGCTTGCTTCTGTCTCCGTGCCCGCTCGGGTTACTCACTTCGTCCTGGTCCTGACTGTTCGTTCGCCGCTCCGTTTCCTCGTGGCGTTCCGTGGCTACTGCCCCTTCCCTTGCGTGTTCCCTGTTTGTTTTCCTGTGCACTTAGACAGCGTAGGGACCGCCGCCCAGTTGTACCTCGTCGCCTAGGGCGGGTCGTTGCAAGTAGGCAGGGACAGGGCGGTGGGTAGATTAGGGCTCACTTTCCCTTCACCTCCTTCCTGCCATCACACTTTGACTTGGATTCCGGGTTGGCACTGTGAAACCAGACTGGATAATAGCGATTAGTACATTTTGGGGTATGGCCCACCTGAAAATGAGTCTCTTGTAAGAACAAGATATGTACCCGCTCTTTGTGCATGTTATATAGTACCTGTGAGCGTTTTTCAGGGACATTAAGCACAAAACGCCGCATTTTTTGCGCGCGCAAAACACACACGCTCGTGTAAATCCGGCCTTAGGGGGGATTCACACGAGCGTGATTTGGCAGCGTGTAGACCGCGTGGTTTTCGCGCGGCACGCAATGCCCTATAGAAGTCTATGGGGCAGTACACACAGTCCGTGTATTTTGCGCAGCGTTTGTTCGCTGCGCAAAATACGCGACAGGTTCAATAACTCTGCGTATTTCACGCATCACGCACCCATTGAAGTCAATGGGTGCGTGAAAACCAGGCAGGTCGCACAGAATCTCTTCCGTGCGAACTGCGTGTTTGCGCAACAGCTGTCAAAAGGATGAATGGAAACAGAAAAGCACCACGTGCTTTTCTGTTTCCAAGCATCCAAACGGAGTGTCTTTGCGAGGAGCGAACCCCGACAACCGAAGCTAACTTCACCGGGTTCGGCCAAACTCGTTTTGGCCGAACCCGGCAAAAAAATTTCCGGTCGGAAGACATTCACTGTGCATGGTGCTGAAAGAGTTAAACTGTTTCAGCACCATGGACAGTGACTTGCGATCCCAAAATACATGAACCTGTAAAAAAAAAAACGAAGTTCTAACTTACCGATTACTCCTGTCTCCTTCCTGCAGTCCGACCTCCCGGGATGACACTTCAGTTCAAGTGACAGCTCCAGCCAATCACAGGCCAAGCACAGGCTGCAGCCAATCACAGGCTGCAGCGGTCACTTGGACTGCCGCGTCATCCAGGGAGGTGGGGCCCGATGTCAAGAGAGGCGCGTCACCAAGGACGCGTCACCAAGGACGCGTCACCAAGGCAACGGCCGGGAAGTTCTCGGTAAGTAGGAACTTTATCTTTTTTTTTTACAGGTTTTTCGCTGTTGTGTCCGGCATTCACTGTCGAGGGTGCTGAAAGATTTAGCTCTTTCAGCACCTTGGACAGTGACGGGCGTCGACAAGCCTCATCTCTATGATGCCGGCTGCGCGAAAATCACGCAGCCGCACATCAGACACGCATGACACACGCAGCTGTCAAATGGTTTTTGCGCTCGCAAAACGCAGCGTTGTTTGCGCACGCAAAAACGCAACGCTCGTGTGAATCTGCCCTTACAAGCAGATACATTTACATTTTAAAAAAATGCTAAATTTAGAATTTTTTTCTCAAAATGTTGGTGTTTTTCATAAATAAACACTGAATGTGTCGACCAAATTTTGCCACTAACTTAAAGTCCAATGTGTCACAAGAAAACAATCTCAGAATCTCTTGAAAAAATAAAATCATTCCCAAGACATTACCACTTCAAGTGATAGGCTGTATTCACACGAGCACATTACGTCCGTAATGGACGGAACGTATTTCGGCCGCAAGTCCCGGACCGAACACACTGCAGGGAGCCGGGCTCCTAGCATCATAGTTATGTACGATGCTAGGAGTCCCTGCCTCTCCGTGGAACTACTGTCCCGTACTGAAAACATGATTTCAGTACGGGACAGTTGTCCTGAAGCGAGACAGGGACTCCTAGCATCGTACATAACTATGATGCTAGGAGCGCGGCTCACTGCAGTGTGTTTGGTCCGAGACTTAATACGTTCCGTCCATTACGGACGTAACATGCTCGTGTGAATCCAGCCTTAGAGAGGACGGTGCTAGGAGAAAATGGACCACCTTTACCTACTGGGCCTGTGTGCAGCTGCACAGGCTGCACATATGGTATGTCCGCTCCTGGGCTAGAGTATAAGGACTTGAGCTCAGATGGCGTTGGTATCGGACGCTTTTGGTTCTGATCCGATGCAGTTTCCATGTCAAAATTAGCGCCAAAAAACTCAGTGTGAACTGACCCTAAGGCTAGATTCACACGAGCGTTTCCGTTTTGCAAGTGTACAAAACACAGCATTTATCTTGCATTGAAGTACAGTGTGACATCCGTGTACGGTGCACGTCCGCATTTTTTACGCGCGTATGTCATCCGTATGTCATGCGTTTTTACGTCAGCAAAAACAACTGAAGGAAGTGTTTTATTTTTTTTCCTCATCATTTCTTTAGCAACTGGTGCAAGAAAAACACGGACAGCACACGGATGACGTCCGTGTGCTGTCCGTATTTTTCAAACACCCATTGACTTCAATGAGCTGCGCACAAACGCACCAAAATAGGACATGCAGTGAGTTTCACATAACTGGCACACGCTGCCTGAAAAGCAACGCATGTCTGAATAGCCCCATTGGTTTTCATAGGTCCGTGTGGTGTCCGTGAAAAAACCTGACAGTATGCGGACGTGATATACGCTCGTGTGAATAAGGCCTAAGTGAGGGGTAGAAGGGTGGGGCAGCCACTGACAGCACTTAGGCTGGATTCACACGACCATGTTACGTCCGTAATGGACGGAACGTATTTCGGCCGGAAGTCCCGGACCGAACACACTGCAGGGAGCCGGGCCCCTTGCATCATAGTAATGTATGATGCTAGGAGTCCCTGCCTCGCTGCAGGACAACTGTCTCGTACTTTAAACATGATTACAGTACGGGACAGTTGTCCTGCAGCGAGGCAGGGACTCCTAGCATCGTACATAACTATGATGCTAGGGGCCCGGCTCCCTGCAGTGTGTTCGGTCCGGGACTTGCGGCCGAAATACGTCTGTCAATTACGGACGTAATGTGCTCGTGTGAATCCAGCCTTAGAATTATTACAGGCTGTTACCGCTTTTTTATGTAACTGCTGTCCACTCTGGCCAAGCGATAAAGATCCTGAATCTGGTCCCCCCTATTAACGCAGAATTCCCCTATAGGGTATTTTATATTGGCCTTTTTAAACTGGAGAACCCCTTTAACTGAAATACCAAGAGACTCAGAACTCTCCAGATTAATGGGGTTTACAACATTTAAAAAAAGCTCTGCATAAGCGACATATGATTGAAAATAACAAACTCACTTCACTGCTCCTGCGCAGACTACCAGTCATTATTTACTAGGCCACAACGATGGCGTGTTATGGCCAATCACTGGCCGCAGCAGTGATGTCAGTATGCACGGCACATTCACATTGCCGCTAATAAGTTTGACACATTGTGCTACGGCCAATGTGAGCATTTGACAATTTTTTTTAACCTGCATGTAGATTAGGCACCATGCACACAACCGTGCCCGTCATGGGGATAGTCATCCGCATTTGCGGGACATGCACCCATTATAAAGTATGGGAGCACAGTCCGTAAAATAAAAAAAATAGGACATGTCCTATTTTTTGGGAAACATTCTACGGCCCGGACACCTTCCCGTGGACCATAGCAAGGTGTCGGTCAGCTATAGAAATGAATGGGTCCATAATTACGGATAAAATCGATGGTCATGTGCCACAGGGCTTTTTTCAAAATTTCAGAATACCCCTTTAATATTCAGTGATGTTTCCTGCAAAAATGCAAATAGCTTTTGAAAGACAAGCTCTGAATTGAACTGCTCATTGCACTTGATAATGTTAATAATAATGGCAGCAGTAAGGGGGTTAGAAGCGCAATCTGGAGGATCAGACTCCACGGACATTAAAACTGTTTATAATTATTGCATATTCTTTTAGTCTCAATGACTTGTATGGAGCATGCCGCACACATGTTCAGCCATTGCTCCATAGAACTCTCAACACCGTGGCTGTCCAAAGGAAGTTCTAGTGATCTGTAGGGGTCCTAGCACTAGGACTCCCACTGATCTAAAATGTATGACCTATCCTCTGGATAGGTAATAAATATTACTAGTAGAAAATCCATCTGAGATCAAATCTAAAAAGGTAAATTTTTTATTTTTATTTCTACATAGATGTTAGGCCTATTTTTTTGGGGAGAAGTCAGTTATAGCTTTTGATTGAGGCATTATGGGGTACATGTAAATTTGAATATTATTTATATTTGGGAAAAATGCTAGAATTTGTGAAAGGTGCATTGGTGGAGAGTTATCAATTTTGCCATATAGATGGCACAAATGTCTGATAAAAAAAAAAACTGTCACGTGTGAACATACATAGTTCTCTGCATAATGGCTGGTTTACTGACACTTTTTTCTCCCTGGTGTTTCACTCGAAAAAGCAGAGGGAAATGGGTAAGGAGCCGTTTTCACTCAACATTATTACAAAATTTTAGAAGAATCAGTGTTAGGGTATGTTCACACGGCAGCGTCCATTACGGCTGAAATTACGGAGCTGTTTTCAGGAGAAAACAGCTCCTGAATTTCAGACGTAATGGCAAGTGCAGGCGTTTTTCGCTGCGTCCACTACAGACGTAATTGGAGCTGTTTTTCTATGGAGTCAATGGAAAACGGCTCCAATTACGTCCCAAGAAGTGACATGCACTTCTGTGACACGGGTGTCTTTTTTTACGCGCTGTCTTTTGACAGCGGCGCGTATAAAAATATGACAGTCGGCACAGTACATCGTAAAACCCATTCAAATGAATGGGCAGATGTTTGCCGGCGCTTTGGAGCCGTATTTTCGGACGTAATTCGAGGTTAAAACGCCCGAATTACGTCCGTAAATAGGGTGTGTGAACCCAGCCTTATGATTCATTAATCTGAAAGCAGATTTATTCAAGGTTTTCCTTGATCTGACCAAGCAGGGAGAGGAATGCCATAAAACAATAAAAGACCCATCACTAACCGATAAATTCCCCTGACATTGCAGCTCAGGCGCTTTGGTGCTCTGCGGCGCTCTTTGTTTACAGTGCTGCAGCTACAAATAGTTAAAATTGATAGGTCAAAGGTCCCAAACACACGGCCCCTGAAGCTGTCATCTGTGGCCCACTGATAGCGGGAGAGCAGCGAGCAGGCCGAAGGAGGTGCGCCGCACCCACCCCTGTAGATAGTACCATGCCACACACCCCACCCTGTGGACACCGCTACACCCCCTCTCTACAGATAGCTTTATTGGGGCTCCCTCTAGGAGTGGAATCCCCAGCCAGAGCGCTCTGGTCGGCGATTCTGCTGATAGATGAGGCCTCTGACGTAACTGTCCATATATGCATTTTTCCTCAAGCACAATGTAAAAAAATAAAAAATTACTTAGTCCGCATGGTGAATGCCGTCAAAAATAAAAGATTAAAAACGTCAGGATTGCTGTTTTATGGTCACTTCATCTCCCACAAAAAAATGAAATAAAAATTGATCAAAGCCTCATGTACCCCAAAATGGAACCAATATAAACTACAGCTTGCCCCGCAAAAAATAAGCCCTCATACTGCTAAATCGACAGCAAAATTAAAAAGTTATGGATTTCAGAATATGGCGACAAAACTCAAATTTTATTTTTAACAATCAGTTTTTTCCTTGTAAAAGTAGTAAAACATTAACCCCTTCAGGACTGAGCCTGTTTTGGCCTTCAGGACGAAGCCGATTTTTCAAATCGGACATGTGTCACTTTATGTGGTAATAACTCCGGAATGCTCTTGCCTATCCAAGTGATTCTGAGATTGTTTTCTCGTGACATATTGTACTTTATGTTAGGGAAAAAATTTGTTCGATAAATTCAATATTTATTTGTAAAAAACACCAAGATTTAGAGAAAATTAGCAAAAATTAGAATTTTTCTAAATTTAAATGCATCTACTTGTAAAACGGATAGTAATACCACACAAAATACTTACTATTTTATATTTCCCATATGTCTACTTTATGTTTGCATCGTTTTTTTAACATTTTTTTATTTTTCTAGGACGTTACAAGGCTTAGAACTTTAGTAGCAATTTCTCATATTTTCAAGAAAATTTCAAAAGCCTATTTTTTCAGGGACCAGTTCAGTTCTGAAGTGGCTTTGAGGGCCTTATATATTAGTGTTTTAACCCTTTAGGCGTTTCACAGGAATTAAAGCAAAGTAGAGGTGAAATGTACAAATTAAATTTTTTTTTTCCAAAATTAATTTGTAATACATTTTTTCTGTACCACAGAAGGTTTTACCAGAGAAACGCAACTCAATATTTATTGCCCAGATTCTGCAGTTTTTAGAAATAGCCCACATGTGGTCCTAGTGCGGTAATGGACTGAAACACCGGCCTCAGAAGCAAAGGAGCAACTAGTGGATTTTGGGGCCTCCTTTTTTTAGAATCTATTTTAGGTACCATGTCAGGTTTGAATAGGTCTTGTGGTACCAAAACAGTAAAGACCCCCCAAAAATGACCCCATTTTGGAAACTATACCCCTCAAGGAATTTATCTATGTGTATAGTTAGCATTTTGAACCCACAGTTTTTTTGCTAAATTTATTTGAATTAGTATGTGAAGATGAAAATCTACTTTTTTTGTGAAAAAACGTAAAAATGTTAAATATTTACAAGGAATAAAGTAGAAAAAACACCCCAACATATGTAAAGCAATTTCTTCCGATTATAGCAATACCCCACATGTGGTAATAAACTGCTGTTTGGACCCACAGCAGGCCTCAGAAGGGAAGGAGCACCATTTGGATTTTGGATTTCTGATTTTGCTGGAATAGTTTTCAGTGCCGTGTCACGTTTGCAATGCACTGGAGGGATGAAAACCGTGGAAACCCCCCAATAGTGAACCCATTTTGGAAACTACACCCCTCAAGGAATTTTTCTAGGGGTAAAGTTAGCATTTTGACCCCACAGTTGTTTTGCTGAAGTCATTGGAATTAGTCTGTAAAGGTAAAAATCGACTTTTTTCTGTAAGAACTTAGAAATTTTTAATTTTTACAAGGAATAAAGGAGAAAAAGCACCCCAACATTTGTAAAACAATTTCTCCTGATTACGTAAATACCCCATATGTGGTAATAAACTGCTGTTTGGACCCACACCGGGGCTTAGAAGGGAAGGAGCGCTATTTGGCTTTTGGAGCTCAACTTTAGCTGGAATAGTTTTTGGGTGTCATGTCTAATTTGCAAAGCCCCTGAGGTACTAAAACAGTGGAAATCTCCCAAAAGTAACCCCATTTGGGAAACGACACCACTTAAGGAATCTATCTAGGGGTATAGTGAGCATTTAGGCTCCACACGTCTTTTGCAGAATTTATTAGAATTAGGCCGTGAAAATTAATATCAACATTATTTCCACTAAAATGTTGAATTTTTTCAATTTCACAAAGAATAAAGGAGAAAATGCACACCAACATTTGTAAAGCAATTTCTCCAGAGTACGGCAATACCCCACATGTGGTCATAAATGTTTTTTTCATTAGAAAATAAATTAACCCTTTCCGGACTGATCCATGTTTTGCTTTTTCGTTTTCGTTTTTCCTCCCCGTTTTCCGAGAGCCACAACGTCTTTATTTTTCCGTCAATAGAGCGGTGTGGGGGCTTATTTTTTGCGGGACGAGCTGTAGTTTTTATTCGTATCATTTTTTGGTACATAAGACTTTTTCAGCACTTTTTATTAAATTTTTTGGTAGAGCGAAGGTGACCAAAAAACTGCGATTTTGCCATTTAAAATTCTTTATTTTTCACGGCGTTCACCGTGCGAGTTCAATAATGGTATATTGTAATAGCTTGGACTTTTACGGACGCAGTGATACCAATTTTGTGTGTTTTTTTTATTTTTTTACATTACTTTAGAGAAAAAATATGAAAAGGATTTATTTTTGGACTTTAAATATTTATTACATTTTTTCCACTAATAATAACTATTTACTTTTGTTTTTACATATTTTATTAGTCTCCCTGGGAGACTTGAACCAGCAATCGTTAGATCACTGGTAGAATACACTGCAATACTAATGTATTGCAGTATATTGTGATTTTTACATGCTACTGTAACAGTGTGATCGCTGTTTCTGTCCGTTAGTCCCGGGTATCAGCTGTAATACACAGCTGACACCCGCAGCGTATGGCGCGGGCTCAGCGCGTGAGACTCTCCATATATAACCCCCCACACCACGACATGCTATTAAGTCATGGTGCGCGAAGGGTTTAATGCGCAGCCGATGGTGGAAAGTGAAAATTACAATTTTCCACTGATGTGCCATTTTAGTGAACTATATGTTGTGCCCAGTTTGTGCCACAAATACCACAAATAAAATATTAACCGGGTTCTCCTGGGTATGGCGATGCCATATCGGTGGACGTAAACGGCTGTTTGGGCAGACTGTAGGGCTCAGAAGGGAGGGACGCTATTTGGCTTTTGGAGCGCAGATTTTGCTTGGTAGAAGCTCTTGCGTTTTGCTGGTATTTCAGTTTATAATGTGGGGGCAAATGTAGGTTGGGCAGAGTACATCAGGGCATAATAAGAGGGAATAATAATGGGGTAAATAAATAATAATTCGCAGATATGTGGCCAGTGTTGCACTTATATTATAAACGGCGCCCGATCTTATCCGCTTTTGGAACGCTCTGCACATTTTGCATTGCCATATTCTGGGAGCCGGAACTTTTTTTATTTTTTCACCACCGGAGCTGTGTGAGGGCTTATTTGTTGCGGGACAATCTGTAATTTTCATTGGTACCATTTTGGGGTACATGCGATTTTGTTGATCACTTTTTATTCAATTTTTCGGCACTCCAGGTGACCAAAAACCATCAATTCTGACAATGATTTTTATTTATTTTTTTACAGCGTTCACCCTGGGCTATAAATGACCGTACGATTACGGTGATACCATATGTATATAGGTTTTTTTATGTTTTGCAGCGTTTGCGCAATAAAATAACTTCTTTAGAAAATAATTTATTTTCTGTGTCACCATATTCTGAGAGCCGTAACTTTTTTATTTTTCAGTCAAAAAAGCTGTGTAAGGGCTTGTTTTTTGCGGGACGGGTTGAAGTTTGTATCGGTACAATTTTGGCGTACGTGCGACTTTTTGATCACTTTTTATTGTATATTTTGTGAGGGGTGGTGACCAAAAAAGTGATTCTGTTTTTCATTAATTTTTTTTGCGGTGTTCATCGTGCGGGAAAAATAATATTATAGTTTTATAGTTGGGGTCGTTACGAACGCGGTGATACCAAATATGTGTACTTTTTTTTTTTACGTGTTCATTTTTTTTCCTATAATAAAAGACTTATTATTGGAAAAAAAGCAGTTCATGTTTATGTCACTTAAAACTTTTATTTTTACACTTTTTTTCAAACATTTTTATTCATTTTTTTACTTTTTTCACTTGTCCCACTAGGGGACACTTAGACTTGCAGCTCTGATCGCTGCTGGAATACATTACACTACACACGTAGTGTAATGCATTCCAACTGTCATTGTGACGTGACAGTCACACTGACAGGAAGCCTACGACAACCACCCTCCGGGTGGTCCTCATAGGCTTCTGTACATGGCAACCCGGAAGCCATTGTCTGGCGTCCGGTTGCCATGGGTACGATCGCCAGCCCCCGTGATTTCACATTCCGATGGGCGCTAAACACCTTAATTGTGGCGTTCAAATCGAACGCCGCAATTAAGGGGTTAGCTGCCGAAATCAGCGGCGATAGGCCGCTGATCGGCAACGGGGAATGCAGGGCAGACGCCCTGCACAGTTAACCGCCGCTGCGGTGTAGCGCCGCGCGGCGGTTAACTGTCAAAGCACAGACGTAACTGCACGTCAAGGTGCGCGTACTTACTGCACACATTGACGTGCAGTTACGTCAAGGTGCCGGAAGGGGTTAAGGCCGGATTCACATGAGCCTGTGCGTTTTGCGCGCGCAAAAAATGCGGCGTTTTGCACGCGCAAAAGGTACATAACAGCTCCGTGTGTCAGCAGCATATGATGCGTGGCTGCGTGATTTTCGACAGCCGCCATCATTATGACACTCTGTTTTATGTTTGTAAACAGGAAAGCACGTGGTGCTTTTCTGTTTTCATTCAGTTTTTACTGCTATTGCGCGAATCACGCGCGTCACACAGAAGTGCTTCCGTGTGCTGCACATGATTTTCACGCACCCATTGACTTCAATGGGTGCGTGATGCGCGAAAAACGCACAAATATAGGACATGTCGTGAGTTCTACGCAGCAGACACATGCTGCGTGAAAATCACGGACTATCTGAACGGCCCCATTGACTAACATAGGTCCGTGCGAGGCTCGTGAAAATCACGCGCGTTGCACGGACGTATTATACATTCGTCTGAATAAGCCCTAAGGACGCAGCCTTGTTTTGGCCTTAAGGCCGGATTCACACGAGCGTGTGTGTTTTGCACGCGCAAAAAACGCAGCGTTTTGCGTGCGCAAAAGGCACTTGACAGCTCCGTGTGTCAGCCCCGTATGATGCGCGGCTGCGTGCTTTTCGCGCAGCCGCCATCATCATGACACTCCGTTTGGATGTTTGTAAACAGAAAAGCACGTGGTGCTTTTCTGTTTTCATTCATCCTTTTCACAGCTGTTGCGCGAATCACGCTTGTCCCACGGAAGTGCTTCCGTGTGGCATGCGTGATTTTCACGCACCCATAGACTTCAATGGATGCGTGATGCGCGAAAAAACGCCCAA